>NC_041230.1:49889452-49932899 GCF_002837175.3 Physeter macrocephalus | reverse complement strand
GACCTAATGAAACTTAAAAGCTTTTGCAAAGCAAAGGAAACTACAAACAAGACGAAGAGACAATCCTCCGAATGGGAGAAAATATTTGCAAACGAATCAACGGACAAAGGATTAATCTCCAAAATATATAAACAGCTCGTGCAGCTCAATATTAAAAAAATAAACAACCCAATCAAACAATCGGCAGAAACCTAAGTAGACATTTCTCCAAAGACGACATACAGATGGCCAAGAAGCACATGAAAAGCTGCTCAACATCACTAATTGTTAGAGCAATGCAAATCAAAACTACAATGAGGTATCACCTCACACCAGTTCAAATGGGCATCATCAGAAAAAATCTACAAACTACAAATGCTGGAGAGGGTGTGGAGATAAGGGAACGCTCTTGTACTGTTGGTGGGAATGTAAATTGATACAGCCACTATGGAGAACAGTATGGAGGTTCCTTAAAAAACTAAAAATAGAATTACCATATGACCCAGCAATCCCACTACTGGGCATATACCCGCGGCTGGGCCTGTGAGCCATGGCTGCTGAGCCTGTGTGTCCGGAGCCTATGCTCTGCAACGGGAGGGGCCACAACAGTGAGAGGCCCGCGTACCACAAAAAAAAAAAGAAGATGTGGTACATATATACAATGGAATATTACTCCGTCAGAAAAAGGAACAAAGTTGGGTCATTTGTAGAGACGTCGATGAATCTAGATACTGTCATACAGAGTGAAGTCAGAAAGAGACAAACAAATATCGTATATTAACGCATATATGTGGAACCTAGAAAAATGGTACAGATGAACCGGTTTGCAGGGCAGAAATAGAGACACAGATGTAGAAAACAAACGTATGGACACCAAGGCGTGAAAGCGGCAGTGGGGGTTGGGTGTGTGTGTGATGAATTGGGAGATTGGGATTGACGTCTATATACTAATATGTACAAAATGGATAAATAATAAGAACCTGCTGTATAAAAAAATAAATAAAATAAAATTCAAAAAAAAGGAATAATAAAATACTATCTGAATATACTCAGACATACATCATTTAATTTTTTCATTTCATTCCAAATTCTTCATTTATTACATGGTCATCTCTCACACAGAAAAAAAAACAGTCATGATACTTGTTAAATATGTGTTCTTTTCTAAAATATTTTATCAATTCTAATAAGAAATAACACTAATGAAACATTTTTAATGCTATATCAAATATATTTAAGGGATGTCAGGAGAAACAATGTGGCACAACTATAAAGCAATCAACTGAGAGGTAAGAAACATGAATTCTAATTCTAACAGCATTTATTCAGTACTCAATGTATACCAGGCACTGTGGTAAATGTTTAACTCATATTCATGTATTTAATCCTTATGATATCCCTGCAAACTATGTACTATGACTATCCTATTTTCAGATGTGGAAACTGAAGCACAGAGAGGTGATATGACTTGCACAAGGTCACACAGCTAATAAGTGGCAGGGGCGGACTGTGGGACTTCAGAGCCAAAACACCTAACCATGGTTCAATATGATCTCTCCAGTCCTGGAATTGCCACTAGCTGCTTAAATTTGCTGGAGCCAGTTTCCTAATGAGTTAAAGAGTTGAGTAGAGATCTTTAAGAAAATTTCCAGCCCTAACACTTAAAATATCATGAAAACCATGACCTTACAGAATCTTCCTCTGCCAAAATGCTTTACATTAAAGTTACATTTATCACACAACCAAACACCCATATCTGGACACTTACTATCTAGCAACAACTGCAAGATAATCCAGAGGAAGAATTAACTAAAAAACCAATCATGGTTTGTAAGTCACAGGAAAACATCTCCTTGGAGGAATAAGGTTTCAGTTTATCAGTCCTAAACTCACGAATTTCCCCAGACACTGATGTGAGACCTACCTAGAGGGCAGGTTACAGAACTGGGTTTCCTACAATATGGTTTCTGAACTAACTAAAGAGTTTGCAAAGCATGTACATTTCCTGACATTAGGCGGCGGAAAATTCTTCCCCCTTCAGAGCTAAAAGTCCCCCAGGACCTCCTAAAGGAGTTATAATTGATTTTAAAACATCTCACCAAACATAATTATAAGTACTTGTGTGCTGGCTTCGGCAGCACATATACTAAAATTGGAACGATACGGAGATTAGCATGGTCCCTGTGCAAGGATGACACGCAAATTCGTGAAGCGTTCCATATTTTTATGTATATGTATAGCGGATTCACGTTGCTATAAAGCAGAAACTAACACACCATTATAAAGCAATTATACTCCAATAAAGATGTTAAAAAAAAAGTACTTGTAAGATTCTCAAAATACCTCTTTGGAGTATCCATACAGAGACACAGAGTAGAGCTATACATTTGGAGAAGAATTAATATTAAATTTATTTCACCAAACACTGTGAACTACCCACTAGAGTGACCTACCATTCAGATTACCTGAAGAGCAAAAATTTAAATCTAAATGATTAAAGTCTCAAATCTTATTTTAATAATACAAGCAGGATTGGACAGTATCTTCCTGCAGTGTGTGAAGTAGTTCATACTCGCTGTACTTTTTCACTGTGTGTAAAGAGGGACATCAAGTGGTCTAAGTTCTGGAAGACGGGCATTTTCTCAAAAATCTTTTAAGCTCCTATGGCTCCCTGACAGGATGGATAGAAAAAAGGAGTGCAAAGGATAGAAAATTTCAAAACACTCATCTTTTAAAAAAATTACTTGAATAATTTCAGCCAATTTTTGTAAGGATCAATTTTCCTTAGTTAGAGACAGTTTTCTTTTGGATACTCAGTCATATCTCAATTATCCCTAGTAGGTAAGGGATATAATAATGTTTAGAATACATAAATAATTTATGTATCATAGTATGTGTGTATGTAGGTATTTTGTTATATAGGCTATTTTGCTTTCCTATTGCATTTTTTATGTTACATAATAAAGTTAATTTGTTATTCCTGAACGACAACAAAAGGCCTGAAAAAGCCCAAAGCATTGTGAATGCTAAGGTCAAGTTGTGAAAAATAAATTTGCTACAGTATGCAAGGACTAAACCATACAACTTTTTTTAAAAGATAGTTATAGCTTGTCTACATCTATGATTTGAAATGTATCCCAAATAAAAGTGCTGGGCACTTCTATTCCCATACACTTGTAATCCCTTTGTCCTGTTTATGGAACAGATAAATGAAGAAGAGCTTTATAACAATTTTCAGCAAGAAAGAAAAGTTAGGCTGCTGGATAACTGCACAGAAAGCCACTATTGACAAGAACCACCTGCCTATTATTTAAATGTTTCTCATATCAGAAAAGCATGAAGTTCTTTTGAGGTTGTTTCTCCCCTTAGTCCTTCAGGCCAGATTCTACAGATAAGGGGGGAAATGAGAGGCATTACTACTTGGTCTTGCCTGAGCTATTGAGTTTATAGTAAAATAAAATATAGTAAAATAACAATTAAGCTAATATGGACACGAAACAACAAAAGAGTTAAACAAGTATAAGCTGAAATAACAAAACTCATTCTATAACAGTGACACCTTCAGCTCTAAGTGAAGTGGAATGATCAATGAAGTACATGGGCAGGGGAGTCCCAGCACCTCACTTCCAAGCCTGGTCAGCCTCTTCCAAACTCTAGCAAGCTATTTAACTGCTCTAGATCATGCTTCTTCCTATGTGAAATGGGAATACCCACCTCAACGGGTTATGGTGAGAAACAAATAATCAGATTGAAAGCATTTGTCAAAGTGTCTGGCACATAGCCAACACTCTGTACATGCTAGCTGCTACTCTTATTAACCCAGGAGTGAGATTATCCAACTGAGGGACAATATTTGGACAGGACATCCTGATCTGAGAATCTCTCATTTCTCATATTGACATAATTTAAGTTCTCCCTTTCATGAATTCTTTTTTGAAAACTTAATTCCAAAAGTAATACACATATATTTTATAAATAAAAAACACTAAACAATAGGTTCAAAGTGAGAGTCCTATATCCATCTCCAATACCAACTGTGATTATTCTTACTTTAAAAGTCACAACTGCTCTTGGTTTGAGAACCAGTTTTGTTCTTCGTTTTATATGTGTCTATCCCTTTATATGTTTAAACAAAAATAGATGTAGCTATTTACAATCTTTTAAAATAGAAATTGAACCATGTTATAAAAATTATTCTAATATTTGCGCTTTCACTTAACAACATATCCAGGATATCCTTCAGTATATGTTAGTGTGTGAAGATTTACGCTTTGACATAAATTTAATATTAAATTTTAAATAAAGAGACAAGATAAGGACACAAAGTGTTCTTTCATCACTGTTTAACTTTTAAGAGCAATGACTGCGTTGAGATTATGTTGATTTTTTTAAGTTCTTTACCATATAGATATCTACTGAAATATTTACAGATAAATTATATGATGTCTAGGATTGGCTTCAAAATAACTGGAAAAGGGATAGAGAGAAGGAAAATGAGGGGATAAAAATAAAACAAGATTGGCCATGAGTTAATAATTAAGCTGGTTGGTGAGTATATGAGTGTTAGACTATTCTCTTCTCTGTACTTTTAAATATTTCTGAAATTTTCCATATTAAAAATTTTTAACATTTTCTATCCTTAAAATTTAGCGATTAAATTCCAAACAGCTATGCATTTAACTTACAGCAATTAATTTCTGATTAGTTTAATCAACAAAACCAGTGGTTCCCAACACCCATCCCCTAAACAGCACAAACAAAAAACAACTTAGCTTCCTTGTAGTTTGAATGTTGCTATAAAAATCCAAATACAATAACCAATCCAGAGAAGCAGTGTTCACTAATGTTATGGGGGTATTTATCAACAGGTGTAAATTATAAACTATTATAATTATTGCTTTTTAGAGTTAATGAAGAAGTGTTTTCCTTTTTCTCTTATGTTGAAATTATAGCAGCTGGTTGAAAATAGAAAAACAGTTCTTTAGTCTATGTACAGCCAAAAAAATCAAGAATATAATGTTGTGTGCTTTATTCACCCAGATAAAAAGACATACAATCTGGAGTGTACTCACCAAAACTCTGCCCTGCTGAAGCCAAGAGAAGGCCTTTGTTATGCCACTGGAGTAGAATAATTTTTTGAATCTTTGATTTGTATTTTGCTCTATGTACACCTCAATAGTTTCAAGAAGGCAGACAAACCCTTAATATCTTAAAGGGCACAGAACACAAGCTGCTTGGATTCTACAGCTCTTCCTGACTCTTGGCAATGCCTACACTCACTGAAGAGGTAGGTCCATGTGGGCTGAAGGCAGATGGGATAGCCAGAGTACCTTCTAGGGCAGCAAAAGGGAAAAGGAAAAGTTTTCTCAATATTGGAAAGAGGTCAGGATTCAGAAGGTGCAGTGAGACACAGAACCTGGCAAGACAAGAGGGTGTCTGTGTGGTGCAGCCAGAGAGGCTGAATGGTTGGCCCCCCAGGCCTTTCAAAGATTCCTAACACCAAGCATGAACTAGAAACAGTGGAGGAGCAGAGGATAGTAGGACCAAGCTAGCTGGACAATGGCCAACTCCATATTATCCAGTGAGAGCCAATGATCAATGACAAGAGCTATGATCTTCACTATGGTTTGGCACCATTTAAGATCCTGAATCTTTGCACAATGTTTGGGACAAGAGAGCACTACATAAATATTTAGATTTAATTCCTGCCAGCGCAGAAGTATGATGAGATTTTACCTACATTTGGGTTTAAGAGACTTTAAATATGTGCAATAGTTTTTACAGATCTGGTTTTGTGTTTGTTAATTCACACAGATGACTCCATTTAAAAGGCAACCATGCCAATAAAAGTGGCTATAAAAGCAAGTTGTATCCATGCTGTAATAATAACCATCTTTCACATCTGCACAGCTTTGTACATTTGGTATGGTGTTTTCACATGTTATCTCATTTGATCCTCACAGAGTTAAGAGGGTTCAGTGGCTCTCGAGCTGTTGAGAGTAGATGGGCAGGAGCAAATGGCTTAATGGAAGAGAGGATTTTCTCCCAGGCATCTGGTCAGTAGACATTTCCTTTGCTCAGCTGCATTCTCATTCTCTCACTGCCTCTCTCTCGCTCTCGCTGTCTCTCTCTCTCTCTCTATCAGAACAAGAGGAAAAATTTATTCAACTCTTCCTTTAAAAACATCTGTACAAAGTTGTCATTTCTCAGATGAATTTCACAGAACCCAATGCCAAGGATGAATTGACTTCTTAAGGGGTTGCAATTTAGGCTGCCACCCAATGGTGGTAGTAAGTCATGGCGAAACCTTCTCATGAAACAGAAAAACAGAACAAAACAACGAAACAAACACTATTTGAGAAGGAAAAGAGATTATAACACTTTGCAATGCCTTCTTACTATCAGAAACAGATACCTTTCTTAAAACAACTCAACAGATGTAAAGTTTATTTAAAGAGTATTTTTCTATTGCAAACTTTTAAAGCCAAAGGATTTAATAGAAGTTGCCTCTGAGGAATGGGAGTTGGGGGAACGAAGCAGGTAAGACTTTCATTTCTCTACTTAGTACATTTCTATATTTTTGTATTGGTTACAATAAAATATATTACCTTTGTAATATGCTTAATTTGAAAACTAAAGAATTTTTAATCAAAGGAATCTAATATCTAATTCAATTCTTTTCCTCTTTATCCCAAAACATCATTGCTAGTTCTCTTTTCCTTCTATACCTTACAAGGAATGAAAAACAAAACCCTCATTTCTTTCTTTTAGTTGTTCACTTTTGTCACGAATAACCCTGCCCTGGCTTGTCCATGTCCTCTGGCCAGGAATTTCCAACTGTGGCAAGAACACCAGAGAAGGACTCAGAACCAGCATCTGAATTAAAATTTCACTCTCCATCAACCTACACCATCTGGTGAGGGTACAAGGCTGAATGCATCTGTCACTGCTTTTTCAGGCATACTCAGAGCAAACAGGCAGTAATCTAGGAGAGCAAGTTTTTTTGTTTGTTTCTTTTGTAAAGTTGTAACAGGAATAATTTCTCCAAAAGGCAAAATGCATTTTAACGTCTGCAAAACTTACTACAAATAATAAATAACAGAATAGCTACAAACATATAACTGTCCTTATAAGAAAAAGAATGGCTTTTTATTTTTGTAATGTGGGACTCATATTCTTAAGAGTGGTAGAGGGATATGAAACAGTGAAAGACACTGATTTGGCTTGGTTCAAAGTCCCAGCAGCCTCCTTTTCAACTACTGGCTTTGACTTCTATAAGTTTTCTTTGTAAGTAAGAACTTGTCGCAGGTAAAAAGAAAACCATTCAGTCTCTCCAGCCCTCTGATTTAACTTTTCTTTTGTTCCTCCTTATTATTAGTAAACACACAATTTCCCCTAGAAGAAAATAAACATCCATCTTAGCTGTGTCTTGACTTCCACAACCATAACATGTTCCCCCAACAATTCATTTCCACATTCTTTTTCTTTCTGAGAACCCCCTCCATCCTTCAAAAACGTCTTGCAGGTTTAGACATGGTAGCTTCATTTGCATAAATTAATCATATTTTTAAATTTTTTCTCTTCACAATCCCCATAGCAACTGGCTTCTTTAGAAACTTCCACAGAGTCCAAAGATATCATATCTTTTAACTGAACAGAATATTTTGAATAGAATTAGTACAGGAAAATAAGATGGTTTCATTACCACGTCCTTGGCCTTTCATTCCTTTTATTTTTTTTTCTTTTGTAAAATAAAACTTTGTCAATTCCGCTATACAGAATTGGTTAGGTATTCTGGGGCTTATCAGTTATTAAAGAATGTGTATTTTAAAGATGCTATCTCATCCATTTTAAAGAGCAGTTTTTCATGTATTCATTCCATAAGTATTTGAGTATACTAAGAACCGCTTGAAGCTGTGAAAGATTCAGGTAACTATAAAACTCAGAACTGCCCTCCTGCACCTGCAATCATGTTAGGTGACAATAAAAAGCAGTGTATAATTAAACACTGAAACTGTAAAACAGCCCTATCAGCATTCAGGAAAAAAAAGGAAATCATCATTTTTGGTTAATGTAAGAAGAAGATGAAATTTGAATTGAGTTCTGAGAGATAGGCAGGATTTGAAAAGTTGAAAAAAGAAAACATTATTCCAGGCATCACTCCAGAAATAGAAGGCAGTATGAATATTTACATGCAGGGTAAATATGGAATGTTTGGAGGCACGAGTAGATTAGTTTGGCTAGAGGAGGCTAAATTGAGGCATACAGACAGGGCTAAAAAGCTAGGAGATAAGGCTAGAGGGCAGGTGTAGAAAGCCTTGACCATCAGCCTGGATTTTATCTCATAGGTGATAGGATGAACTAGTCAAAATAGGAAATTAAAAGAAATTAGGAAGACTAATCTAAAAGAATGTTTGAGATTATGGAGGGCCAGACTTTCTCCCTACCTTTTTTCTTCCTCCATTTTCCTACTCCACTTTCAGTCAGAGTAATTTTTTTAAATTCAGTCTCTAAACACTTTTTATTGAATTATAATTAGCATTAAATATCATATTAGTTTCAGGTGTACAACATGATTCGACATTTTTATTCATTATGAAATAACCACAATAAGACCAGTTACCATCCATCACCATACAGTTGTTACCATATTATTGACAATATTCCCTATGTGTACATTACATCCCCATGGCTTATTTATTTTATAGCTGGAAGTTTGTACCTATTAATCCTCCACCTGTTTAGTCCATCCCCGACCCCCTCCTCCTCCGGCAACTACCAGTTTGTCCTATCTATAACTGTTTCTGTTTTGTTTCATTTGTTCATTTTGTTTTTTAGATTCCACAAATAAGTGAAACCACATGGTATTTATTTTTCTCTGTCTGACTTATTTCACTTAGCATAATACCCACCAGGTCCTTCCATGTGGCTGCAAATGACAAGACTTCATTCTTTACTATATACATAAATATATATATACATATATATATATAGAGAGAGAGAGAGAGAGAGAGAGAGAGGAAGGAAGGAAAGAAGGAAAGAAGGGACCACATCTTTATCCATTCATCTGTCAGTGGACAGTTAGGTTGGTCTTATATGTTGGCTACTGCAAACAATGCTGTAATGAACATAGGGATACAAATATCTTTTCAAATTTGTATTTTCTCCAGATAAATACCTGCCAAGTGGAGTTGCTGGATCATATGGTAGTTCTATTTTTAGTTTTTTGAGGAACCTCCACAGTTTTCCATAGTGGCTGCACCAAGTTACATTCCCACCAACAGTGCACGAGGGTTCCCTTTTCTCCACATCCTCGCCAACACTTGTTTCTTGTCTTTTTGATAACAGCCAGTCTGACAGGTGTGAGCTATCTCATTGTGGTTCTGATTTGCATTACCTGATGATTAGTGGTGTTTAGCACCACTCCACATGTTTTGACCATCTGTATATCTTCTTTGGAAAAATGTCTATTTTTGGATATTGTGTTGTATGAGTTCTTTATATATCTTGGACATTAACCCTTTGTCAGATATACCATTTGCAAATATCTTCTCCCATTCCTTGCTTGCCTTTTCGATCTGTTGGTGATTTCCTTCACTGTGCAAAAGGTTTTTAGTTTGATACCGTCCCATTTGTTTATTTTTGCTTCTGTTTCCCTTGCCTGAGGAGATCGCTAAGACCAAGGTCAAAAAGGTTACTGCCTAGTTTTCTTCTAGGAGCTTTATGGTTACAGGTCTTACATTTAAGTCTTTAATCCATTTTGAGTTTATTTTTGTATATGGTGCAAGTAGTGGTCCAGTTTCATTCTTTTGCATGTAGCTGCCCTGTTTTCCCAACACCATTTACGGAAGAGACTATCCTTTCCCCATTGTATATTCTTGTCTCCTTTGTCATAGATCAATTGACCATGTGAGCAGGGGTTTATTTCTGGACTCTCTATTCTGACCCATTTTTCTATGTGTACGCTTTTGTGCCAGTACTGTACTTTTGATTACTAGAACTTTGTAGCATGCTACGCATGCTGAGCGTGTGATACTTTCAGCTTTGTCTTTTCTTCTCAAGATTGCTTTTGCTATTTGGGGTCTTTTGTGGTCCCATACAAATGTCAGCATTGTTCTAGTTCTGTGAAAAATGCTATGCATATTTTGAAAGGAATTGCATTGAATCTGTAGATTGATTTGTGTAGCACAGACATTTTAAGGATATTGATTATTCCAGTCCATGAGCACTGTGTATCTTTCCATTTGTGTCATTTTCAAATTCTGTCGTCTATGTGTTATAGTTTTCAAAAGTACAGGTCCTTCACCTTTTTGGTTTAATTTATTGCTAGGTATTTTTTTCTTTTGATGCAATTGTAAATGGGACTATTTTCTATGTTTCTCTTTCTCATAGTTTATTAGTGTATAAAAATATAACAAATTTCTGCATATTAATTTTGTATCCTGCAACTCTACTGAATTCATCTATTAGTTCTAATAGTTTTTGGTTGTTGGTCAGAGTGATCTTAAATTAACACAATTCTGTTGTGCCGTTCTTTTGGTTTTTTTAATTTATTTTATTTTTGGCTGCATTGGGTCTTTGTTGCTGCACACAGGCTTTTTCTAGTTGCAGCGAGTGAGGGCTACTCTTCATTGTGGTACACAGGCTTCTCACTGAGGTGGCTCCTCTTGCTGCAGAGCACAGACTCTAGGCACGCAGGCTTCAGTAGTTGTGGCTCATGGGCTCTAGAGCGCAGCCTCAGTAGTTGTGGCGCATGGGCTTAGTTGCTCCGCGGTATGTGGGATCTTCCTAAACCAGGGCTCGAACCCGTGTCCCCTGCATTGGCAGGCGGATTCTTAACCACTGCACCACCAGGGAAGTCCCCATATTCTACAGTTTTTAAATGATGCCATTCTCCTGGTAAAACAGTTCAATAGCTTCACAGGAACTTTCAAAATCCTACCGACTTAACATATAGCCTTTAAGATCTGGCCCTAGGTTGCCTCTCCAGACTTGTCACTTACACTATAGCCATCATTCAAACACCCTCCATCTGAATTAAATTCTCCTTCATTACTCCTGCCCCTTTCCCTTTTTTGTCTGATATACACTTAATTCATCTTGAGGTCTCAGCTTAGGTGTCACTTCCCCAAGGAAGGCTCTCCAAGCTCCTCAAATCTAGATTAGGTTTCCTGCCATAAGTCTTATCCCTGACAGCACTTAAGACCTATATCCCTGTCTGTGGCATACCATCAGGGAAGGGGTATTTTCCCCACCACCTACCAACGGGCCAGGAACATAAGAGTTGCTTAAAAATATTTGTTAAAGAATGAAACAGGCAGAAGGCAGAAAAAATAGGCGTCTATGACTGTTAGTCATAAAGTAGTAAGATTTAGTAGTAAGAGGGAACACATTTTGTGAGAAAGGGAGATCTGATATTGTACGTCAGTTTCCCAACTGATGCTTATTTGTCCTCCATGGCTGTGTCAACAGAACTCTCCTCCTTCCTGCATTAAATAGATACTTAACCTTGGCTTTGCTGTTTTGGCTTGTAAAATGATTATCTCTTCTTTGGTTATAGCACCTAATTTCTCTTTAAAGAATTACCCTCCCCCATTTTGTATAGTCCTAAAGGGACTATAAATCAGGTCTTGCCCTCTCTTAGCTAAGACTCAATGAGATTCTCTCCTTGACTTTGAAAAATTGAGTGTCCTAAGAGCAATCACCTGATGCTCATCATTCCTGCAGTGGCACTAAGTTAGTTCCTGCTTCCTATATACCTGGGCTGCCCTGGTTTCTGTGCTTTTAACCTGTCCTTGTTCTCAAACCTTATTATGAACTACTAGAAATGTCCTTCTAATAAATCCCCATTTTATTCAATAAGCCATTGTCAATTTCTGGTACTTGCAAAAAACACAAGAACAAAAGCTAACAGAAAAAGTGAAAAAGAAAGAGGAAAGAGAAAAGGGAGGGGGGAAGGGAGGAGAAAGAAGAAAGGAGGAGAAAGAGAAGAAATGCAAGATATATATATAATTTTAAATTTTCTAGCAGCCTCATTAAAAAAAGAAACAGATGAAATTAACTGTAATGCTAGGTTTTATTTAGACCAATACATGCAAACAATATTTCAACGTGTAGTCAATATGAAAAGTATAAATATTTTACTTTTTTCAAGGCTTTGAAATGTGGTATGTATTTTACACTTACAGCCCATCTCAATGCAGACAATAAATTTGCAAAGGCTAAAGTGAAATGCAGTCCTTCCAAAACAATGAAATGTGTATAACAGGAAAATATTTTACACTGCTATAGTTTTTAAATTTAACTAAATTTAAATATTCCATTACTCAGTCACATTAGCCACCTTTCAAGTGCTCAGTAGCAGCATATAACTAGGCTTACTGTACTGGGCTGCACAGCCTTAGACATGATCAGCTCCAAGAGTGAAGAGACTCAGGGGATGTGTTCTTGATGGATCTAGTAAATGGAAGGAATTGGAGGTTTTCACACTTCCAACACGTTCCATTATGAAAGAATTCAGAATTGTGTGAAGACCTATGAAAATATCTCTTCCCCCAAAATGATGTTTGCTTGGCTGTGTAACTAAAACAGGTTAACACATTATTGAGTGTGAAACCAATCCTCTGTATTCTACAATTCAATAGCATAGAGAGATCAAGGAGTTATCTTCCCTGTGTGGGAGTTTAATTCTAAGTTAAAATTACATTATTACTTTTAAATCACTTCTCATTTATTACATTTTGACGGGCAGAAAGAGACTTTGGGAATTAGCTTTAATTGTTAAGTATTTTCTATGTCAAATAAAAATGTAGAATTTTGAAGTTTGAAGAATTTGACCTTCACCCCTCAGACAATAACAGTCATTGTAAATTGTGGAGTAGGTCAGTGGCCATGATGAGGCCAATGTTTCAGGAAAAGGAATCAGAATCCAGTGTGCCAGTAGACTGGTAACAACAGAGGTCCAGAGGGAAGGTCTGGAGCTTCTAGCATCCTTAGCTGGTGTACATATGCTCTTACTTCTGTCAAGAATTGTTTTCCTCTTAAGCTGATAAGACATGTGCCTATCCTTCAAGATCATATTCATAGTCAGCTCTGTTTCCCAGATGCAGACTACAGAATGGATCACTTCTTCACCTTTGCTCCCACAGAACCTCTTTAATCCTGAACAGAAGTCAAATTCACAGAGGCAGGAAGTGGTATAGTGGTTACCAGGGGAGGAGGGAATGAGGAGTTATCGTTCAATGGGTAGAGTTTCAGTTTCGCAGGATGAAAAGTTTTCTGTGGATATATGGGAGTTACGGAGGCACAAAACTAAATGATTGGAAGGCCTTTCCCCAGGCTAACTCCTCCCCTTTCAGATCTCAACTTAAATGTCCCACTTTTAAGCGTCCTTCCCTTTTCCAGGCCAGAGTGGTTTAGGTGCCCTTGCTATACCCTCTCATGAGCCCCATACTTTTCATGTAGGGCTCTTATTATAATTGTAATCAATACCTAATTTTGTGTCATATTAGTTTGCCAGGGCTCCCATAACAAAACAGTATGACCAGGCGGCTTAAACCACAAAACTTTATTTTCTCACAGTTCTGGAGGCTGGAAGTTCAAGATGAAGGCATAGGCAGGTTTGGTTTCTTCTGAGGCCTCTCCCCTTGGCTTTCAAATGGCCACCTTCTCACTGTGTCTTTCCCCTGTGCATATGCATTCCTGGTATCTCCCTGTGTGTTCAAATTTCTTCTTATAAGGACACCAGTCAGATTAGATTGGGACCCACTCTAAGGGCCTCACTTTAACTTAATCACCTCTTTACAGGTCCTGTTTCCAAATACAGCCACATTCTGAAACAAAATTCTGATGAATTTTGGAGGGACACAATTCAACCCATAACATGGGATCACCTCTATTGTTCCCATTTGGTAAACTCTATGACAACTCATCTCGTTCTCATTTCAGAACCTTTACAGTTGCTATTCCCTCTTCTTAGTACACTCTACCTCCAACCCTTCATCCAACAGGTTTTTCTCAGCTTTCAAGCCTTGGCAATATCATCTGGCAAAAGCCATCCCAGATCACCTTAACTAATGTAACCCTAAAAGTCACTCTATCAAATCATCATTTTCTTTCTGCCATGGCACTCACCAGAATGTCAGCTCCAGGAAAGGGAGGTCATGTGTTTTTACACACTAGTGTAGCTCAAGAGATTAGGCCAGTGTTTCACACGCACATGTGAACGAATAAGTTTCTATAACTACTTACCACATTATCATGACTTTCTGAGAAAACTTGCCAGGGCATGGCCATGTTTTATTCACGTGTCAGCTCTCTGGTCAACCTCAGCTCTAACACTTACTAGCTGTGTAAACTCTGGTAAGTCCCTTAACCTCTCTGGGCCTCAGGTTCCCAAACAAATACTTTCTTCAGAGTTCTTATGAGGATTAAATAAAATAATACACGTGGGATACCCAGCATAAGAATTCGGCATACAGTGCACGCTATCAGCTGAAAAGCTATTAGGCTGGGTGTTTTCCAAAGTGTGGCAGCTGTGAACGGTGTGAAAACTGTCTTTAGGTGGTACACGGAGCATTAAAAGTATCATCTTGCCAATGTTCTTTTAATTCCTCGGATTAAAACAAGGTCATGTTCTCATGCTTATATGTCTTTGACATCTACCTCTTCCTATTCTTCCTCGTTAACAGATCATTTAGGTTCGGAGACGCACACACCAGTTAACAGGTGGATTTAACACTGTTTGTAGGGGTCATTCTGCGGCCAGGCCGCCTGGGTTCATCCCCCACCTCCCTCCCTCTGGCTTTGGGCTAGTTCTGGAACCGGCCTGTACCTCAGTTTACTCAACTGTAACAAGGGGATAATGACTGCCCCATAGGGTTACAGAGAATATAAAATGAACTTAGGACACGTAAAGTGACACAGAACACAGAAAGCCCGCCATCCACGTTAGAAACACGTGAAAGAAACGGTCGGGGGGTGGGGGGACGACGGCTGCTGTGGCAACTATCTCAAAGGTCTCACCAGGGCGACTGGGTCGGCGAGGCAGGACAGGGTCCGTGAGGCGGGCGGCGCGCAGCCGGTGCGCGGCCTGAGGGGCCCGGTCGAAGCCCTCGGGGAAGGCCGACAGCGGCCAGGACTCCGGCCTTCTGCGGGTGCGGCCTTTTTGGGGTCTCCCTCCCGGCGTCAAGTCGCTCTCACTCCTGCTTTGGCGACCGCGCCTCTCCCCTGAGCTTCTTCACTAGGCGAGCACTCCATGAGGCGACGCGCGAAAAGCGCGGGCCAAGCTGAAGCGCGAAAAACGGGGGGGGGGGGGGGGGGGGGGGGAGCCACGGGGCGGAGCCACGGGGCGGCACGACGCGATGTACGTAAGAAGGCGCCGACGCGCACGCAGCGTCGCGCATGCGCGGCGGACATAGTAGCGGCGGAGCGCGGCCGCTGGGGTGCTCAGTATGGCGGCCGAACGCAAAACTAAGTTGTCCAAGAACGTGCTGCGCATGAAGGTGCGGGGACGCGAGGGATGCGGGTCGGGCGGCGGGAGTACCCGGTCTTCCAGACCTGGCTAGAACCGAGGCGGCGGGCGTATGGGGGCATTCGAGAGGCCCGGGAGGATCTCCAGCTCTCGCGGTCATTCATTCACTTAGCGCCTGCTCTGCGTTAAGCACTGGGAACCGGATTATAAATCCGTCGGATTCTCTTTTAAAGCCCGCGGCCGGATAGGAGAGACGCCTAAGCAGGCAGTTAGGATGCGATGTACTAAGTGCAGTGATGCTAGAGTCGCCGGAAGCCCTTGGAACTTACTTGGGCTTCTGAGGGAAGTGGCGTCTAGTAGAGACTGAAGGGTAGGTGGGAGGGTTGGGTGCATAGCGGCATAGACTGTGGGGAAAGCGAGTTCAGAAGTCTGAGAGGCAAAACCCCCAAAATCCGTTATTTCCAAGAACTAGAGGTCATTCAGTATGTCTGGAAGTCAAGTAGCAAGAAATGGGTCTGGAAAAGGCGACAGTAATCACAAGATGCAAGGAATTTTAGGCCAGGTTAAGGATTTTTTTCTTTATCTTGTGAGCATCGGGAAGCAGTTGAGCACCGGGGAAAGTATCATGAGCTGTGCTTTTTACTTTTCACCGTTACTTTAACTGTCCAGTGGAGAATACATTGGTGAAAGAAAGACCCGACAAGGGACCAAACTGCAGTCATAACGACCAGCTAGATCTAATGATCTGGGTGAGGGGTTTCAAGTGATGGTGGGAATGGAGAGAATTTTAACAGTTGAGGTGAAAGTGAATTATATCACCCAACTTGAAAGAAAAGTGATTTTCAGATTTGAAATTGAATCAGTTTAACCAAATAATTTCAGAGTTGTGTGGGGAAAGACAAGGGTGTATGAAAATGAATACAGGAATTAAAACAAGAGAAACACCCAAGCCTTAAAACTTAATAGTAGTGGCAAACATACTATGTGGTAGACATTCAGTGCTTTGCATATTATAACGTGTGAAATCCACGTAATAACCCTTTGAGGTGGGCACGATTATTATCCCTCTCTTACAGCTGAGGCACCTGAAACAAGAAGTAGGTAACTTGCCCAAAGTTATACAGCTAATAAAGAGTATTGGCAGGACTTAAACTCAGGCAGTCTGGCTTCAAAGCCCTTGCTCTTAATTACTATCTCTACTGCTTGTCACTGAACACCACTCATAGATGCAGACTGTTAGCTGTCATGTTTACAGAATAATGGAATTTCCAGTGAAGGGAAGCAAGGCATGAATAATGTTTGGAAACATTGGAGAGTAAATGTTGCATGTGCAAGACATGAATGGAGTTGAGCTAGGATGTAACTAGGGATGAATAGGGAGAGTGAGGGTGCAAGGGAAATCATAGCATAATTTATCATTTCTAAAGTACTGCTTTCAAGCATATTAGCAAAATTTGAATCTTTACTGAACAGAGTTTTTATTTTTGCTTGTGGTTTATAACATGTAAGTTTCAGAGAAGTGGACTGGCAAAGCAGACACTGAAAAGATTTTAGCAGTTGTTTTAGCTCTTGGAATAAGTCAGGTGAAGATGTGCTGGGTAATTAGGGCTCAGACCAACTATCTGACTCTGGAATTAGGAAGGAAGAAGTTAACTTAAAAAAATTATCCACCCCTACTTGAGTGATTGGGGAAGACACAGCTGGACATTGGAAGCAAAGGAGAGAGAAAAAAAATTACCCAGGTTCTTTGTGGGTTAGCAACTTCAGCCATGGATGAGAAAGAACTTACTGGCAGGATAGCAGGAGACACAATATATACGGATAGAGTGGGGTATCCTTTGAGAAGCAGTGGAGCAGCTGCATTAGGTTTCCTTATCTAGCGTAGCTGTTCAGCCAGAGCTAATTGTAGAGTAAGAATGAGAGGGTTGAGGATTTAATATTGACTCATTTGTTTTCTAGTGTACTCGAATTCCTCTGTCTTGGTCAGCTCTTGGGGGCTGGAGGGTGATCCTGACCAGAAGTAGAAAGTAAAGGAGGTAGGTGGAAGGTCTGTCAGTATGATGGAATGGTTGTAGAGAGGGTACTTAATTGTGATTTTAGCTCTTTTGGACTCTTAAGACAGAAATTAGTGAATTTTTTCTGTAAAGAGACTTTAGTCTTGTGGGCCAAACAGCGACTGTTACAACTACTCAGCTCTTCCATTGTGGCTCAGAACCAAATGAATATGACCTTGTTCTAGTGAAGCTTTATTTACAACAATATACATCCAGCCTAAGGACTGTACTAGTTTGTGAGACCTGCCCTAGGCCGTCAGTTGTGAGCAAAGTTAAATCACTATCTTTAGAGTATGTTTTTAGATGCTGTCGAGTCAGGAGAATTGGGGAGTTGCCTGATTCATGTTCACAGGATGATCTGTCCTTTCCATGTGTACAGAATGTGTGTGTGTGTGTGTGTGTATTTTGTATACCATAAATAATATCTACCTGACTAAAATTATGAGGTAAAAGGGCAGTTGGGCAGGACTGGTGAGTTTCACCACCAAGAGTATAAGTGATGAAATGAGGCATCTAGGTTTAAAGAGAACCATCCAAGAAAGGGAGTCTGGAAAAATAAGACAAGTCTAGACTCACGTTCAGAGAAAATTTATTGAGTTCTTCTCAGGTACCAAGTACTGCCTGAGTACCAGTAATACAAGATGAACAAAAGACATGGTCTACTATTCATAATCTTAGTCTTTTGGGAGGCACAGAAAAAGCATAATGAGCCAGTGTTCATAAGGCTGTCTTAGAAGTAGGGAAAGGTATTCTTTTATGGGAACAGACCTGAGAAGAGCTTGGCCAGAAAAGTCAGGGAAGGCCCAAAAGACACATGCTCTGGGCCTTCCCAGAGGCATATTTTGGCAGGCAGAAAATTGAAGCATGATGTGGAGTAGCAGAGGCAGAAAGTGGGAAAGTGGGAAATGCAGGGTATGCATTACAGAAATTGCCAGTTCTTCTTTCCTTTGGTGAGGCTGTAGACACAGAGGTGAAAGGATGAGGACCACAAAACACTTTAGATAGATCGCAAACATTTCTTTTATGTTTATTTAAAATAATGATAGATTCACAAGAAGTTGCAAAAAATGTAGAGAGATGCCGTGCACACCTCACCTCCCTGTCTTATATTACTAGAGTACAGTGCAAAGCCAGGAAATGGGCAGTGGTACAATCCACAGAGCCTGCTCAGATTTCACTGTTTTACATGCACTCCTTCATGTGTGGGGGCAGGTGTATGTGAGAGTGTTTATCGTGTGTAGATTCATGTAACCATTACCACATTCAGGATACAGAATTGTTCCGTCACCACCAAGTTCCCTTGAGCAACACCCCCTTTGTAGCCACGCCCACTCCCTTCTATCATGCCTAACCTCTGACAACCACGCATCTGTTCCCCATTCCTATAATTGTGTTACTTCAAAGATGTTGTATAAATGTAATCATTACAATGTGTAACCTTTTGAGATTGACTTTTTTCGCTCAGCGTAATTCACTTCAGATCCTTCTAGGTTATTGAGTCAATCAGTAGTTCCTTTTTATTGCTGAGTAATATTCTATGCTATGGACGTACCATATACTTAACCATCCACCTCTTGAAGAGTATTTTGGTTTCCAGTTTGGGGCTGTTGCATATAGAGCTGCTGTGAATATTCTTGTATAACTTTTTGAGTGAATGTAAGTTTTCATTCTCTGGGATAAATGCCCAAGAGGACAGTTGCTGGGTTCTATGGTGAGTATATGTTTACTTGTGTAAGAAATTGTCAAGCTATTTTCCACAGAGGTTATACCATTTTACTTTCCCACCAGCAGTGTAGGAGTGATCCAGTTTCTCTACATCATCATCAGAACTTGATGTTATCACTGTATTTTATTTGTGAACATTTTTCAAGTTTTGTCATTTCATTTTGTAGCCATTGGTAAAGCCCTTATGCCTAAAAATGCTTGTGTTTTTGGAAGAGCTGGAGTAGAGGGGAAAGTAATATGGAGCCTGGATAAGGGAAATAAATGGGGATTAATGGAAACCAGTGGAACCCTAAACCTAACTTCTGGGATGCTCCTGGATGTTTTCTGAATTTATTTTTTCCCATATTGATACTTTATCATTTTGCTGCAGTTAACTTCTTGGTTTGTTCGTCTGTCTCCTGAGGAAATATAGCTATTGTTTCTGCTAGGAAGAAACTAACAGCAAGACTGGCCTGTTTTGAGTTGAGCTTCTGCAGATTTTAGAATAAAGGGCAGCCGTAGAGTTGATGAGCGTTTCAGAGGATAGATGTAAGTGAAGAGCAGCGGGGTTACAGATACAGCTTTGCGGCCATCTGTGTTCACAGAGCCCTTACAATGCATCATTCGTCATGCTGGTACTCATGGAGATGATCCAAACCCAGTCCCTGCCCTGAAGGTCTTCAGAAAAAACAGATACTCAAGAAATTAAAATGTCCTGAGACTAGTTGAAGCTGCCGTGGGAAGCTTCTAGGAAAGAGATGCTGATTTCGCCTGCAGCTATCAGGGACGATTTTACAGAGTTGGAGTAGCTTTACCTATGTCAGAAGGGCTAGAAGTTGGCCAGGTGGACGAACTTGAGAAGGGCATTACAAATCCAGGTCAGCAGGTGCAAAGGCCGATGCGCTTCCCAGGTCAGAGAGACATTCGTATAGTACTGGGCATCCTCTCCTTTGTGCCCCCCTCACTTTCTGTCTCAACCTGCCTGTCCTGCTCTGTGGATCAGTCTTTTGTCTTAGCCCTTGCTCACTGGCTATTATGTAAAACTGAAGTATTTAACGTGATACTTATTGAATACAGTTGGGGTTTTTTGCCTGTTTTATTAAATCAGAAAAACTAAAATGTGGTAAAGCTCTTTTAAAGTCTTCTAAAGGAAGTACACATGTTGCTTTTTATGTGCTCTAGCAGGCTCCCTCCCGAAGTGATGTTGTCAAGGGCAGGGCTAAGCTGCTTGGTCACCCCACCCACCCCCACCCATGAGACGGGATTCCCAGAGAAATGAAGGAGGGCAGGTTGAGTTTTCCTCACCGGTAAGCTGGGAAAAATAGTTGCTGACACTGATTTTGTTTCGTTTTGACAGTTCATGCAAAGGGGACTGGACTCAGAAACCAAGAAACAACTAGAAGAGGAAGAAAAGAAAATCATTAGTGAAGAGCACTGGTACTTGGATTTGCCTGAGCTTAAAGAGAAAGAGTAGGTTTTTTATGACACTTTGGGCGTTCAAAGGGAAATCCCTGTAAATGTGATTGATCATTGCATGACACAAAACCCATGAAATAGTATCTATTCAGTTTCTTGAACTAGCCTTGCAAATTTTTTTTAAATTATTAAGTCTATAAGAGTTCTAGTTTGATTTATACATTTTTATTGGTCCTCGGCCATCATTTATAACATGGTTCTTTTTTTTACATTGAATAAAGGAATCCAGCCTGTGTGTCTCTGGTAATAACTGGAGACCTTTTATGAGACTCAGTAATGTGCTTTGTATCATATTAAGTTCTGAAGATTAGATGTGTCCTTCAAGCCTGTCCAGTTTTGTTTCAGTAACAGAGTTCTCCATTAGGCTGAGCTTTGTAAAGGCAGGTCAAGAATGTTTTGTTTATTTTCTTTTTTTTAAATTTTTGCTATTAATACTAGTCATCTTAGCTAAGATGAATTGGGTCTATAGTGTGTTTTAGGAACTGGGCTAAGCACTTTACATCTCTTAATTATTTAATCCTCATAGCAAACTTGAGAGCTGGCTACTATCTTTCCATCCATTTTATAGTTGATGAAACTGAAGCTTAAGGCAGGGTAACTAGGCCAGGGTCACCAGCTAGTCATTACTGAAGCTTGATAATACACTAGATCATTTCTCTTCCACCTCTAAGCTTGGTTGATGCATGATAAATTTTGAATGAAGGAGTGACGGATTCACATCATCAATTAATTTTTCTAAATTCTTCTGGAAGCTATTTATCATCTCTCCTTGATGCTTTTCTTACCTTGGTAACCTCTGTGGTATGGCAGTTTTATTTAAATTTTGTCAAATGACTGTAGTTGCTGCTTATTGTCTCCAGGCCCATTTATGTCTTTCCTTCCATACCTTATAATTTATTTTTTTCTTTTTAACACATTGTTTTCCATGGTTCATTTGGTGGACTTTTTCTGAATCTTTTCTGGAAGGTTAGACATCCTTCTCTAACGATAGAAAGTACGTCCCACCAGGAGGGATGGAAGGAAGGTACTTTGTTTTCTCTGCTTGCTTCTCAACCTGCTTTTCTCTTCTCAGAGGAAGCAAGATGTTAGTGAGGAAGGCGAAGATGATGCTAAAGATGGTATGGATTTGGGAGCAGGGGTTGGTAGGAAGGGACCATTACTGGTAAGGAGCTATAATTTAATTTTATGCCTTGGCTAAACTTGCTCGAAGTTTTGCCACATGTTTTGTTACTTGCTTTTATTGAAAAGCAAGACAGTTTGTATCCTGTTTTCAGTACCGTTTTTTTCCCCCCAACACAGCATATTAGTCCCAGAAAAATGACCCCTAGATTCCTTTCCTAGGGAGGTAGGTGTCTCAGTCTGTTCAGGTACTATAACAAAGTACCACAGACTGGGAAGCTCATGAACAACAGAAATTTATTTCTCACAGTTCTGGAGGCTGGAATTTTAAGATCAAGATATCAGCATGGTCATGTTTTGATGATGGCCCTTTTCCTGGTTCATAGCCAGCGCCTTCTTGCTGTGTCCTCACCTGGTGGAAGTGGCTAGGGATCTCTGTGGGGTCTCTTTCCTAAGGCCCTAAACCCCTTCATGAAACCCCACGCTCATGACTTTTGCACTTTCCAAAGGCCACACCTCCTAGTACCATCATCTTTGAGGGTTAGGATTTTAACATACGAATTTGGGGGTGGGGGGGACACAAACATTGAGACCATAGCAGTAAATAATAACCTTTTGCCATCATTCAGTGTCCTATTTATGTATAGGAACGAATTATCAGTTTAGGATGTTGGCAGGAAGAGATGACACTGTCAAATTGGGTAATTTGAGGAGCGTATAACAGAGACCACCAAAGTGTGAGCCGGTGTAGGGAAGCCACTGTGGACAGTGCAGCACCTTGGTGGCTTGTATAGTAGAAATAATTTCCACTCCAGGCCTGGAGGATCAAGGGGAGGGAATGGTTACTGAATCTAAAGACAGGCTGTGTGGAGAGAGCATCTTACAAGAGCTGCTACCTTTATTTGAGGGCACAGCCAGCCCAAGTAATCCCATAGGAAGGGAGCCAGCCGTTCCAGACAGCAAAGGAGCCCTTCAGTGTATTACATTCAGATCAGCCTCCCAAGGCATTGATAGTGGGGCGGGGGGGCGGGGAGTGGGGAGTAGATCTGGAGGGGTAAATGGATGGTATGTCCCTGGGTTGTGTGTGTGTTTTAACACCCCAAATAGGGAGACGGTGGAATGGATTGGTTAATTAAGTGCATGGGCTCTGGAGACAGGCAGACCTGGCTTTGATGCCCACCTCTGGTACTCGCTTACTTGGGATCTTGGGCAAGTTATTGAACCTGTCTTGTCATTTGTATATTGGATGTGATAATAGTATCTGTCACTTACATTATGAGAAGTAAATGAGATAATGTATGTGAAGCAGTGACCACAGTGCCCGGCATAAAACACAAGAAATGTTAGCAGTATATGTGTTTCCTTATACTTGAATATTATGAAATTCACCCACTCTTTTTGCTCATTTGCGTCTGTGAATCTTTACTTGGTTTTGCCATCTGAATTATTCCAGAGGGTTACTACTCTCTGTGAAACTGGAGATTCCATTGTGTATATGCTCTGGGAGTCTAGAGGTTGCCATTCAGCTGCCCTGGGCTATAACTCAGTGACTGTTAGGGCTGTTCAGTGTTCATACCTCCCCTTATAGGACACCCCTAGCCAGTGACCAGGCTGTGTCGGGGGCTGAGGGTCTGGCTTCTTTGTCTCGGCTTGGAACAACTGCAGGGCTTCCTAGAGTTTCTTGTAGGGGCTGAGGTCTTGCCATAGCCACGTTGCAAGTCAGCTTCTCCCTCAGCCTAGCCTTGCAGTCTTCGTTTCCATAGAGGGGCATCTGCCACGCAGCACTCATCAATAAAACTTCTGCACATAACTCTCAGAGTCTGCTTCCAGGCAACCTGACATAAAATATTTAGGAATACTAGGAATAGAATTTACCAGATCCAAGTTTTTGCTGTGTTGTGGCTATATGGCTTTTCTCCAAAGGATGTGCCCTGGTATAGAGGATGTGAGTATAGCCATTTTAATTACTCCTTTGCCATAGGATGTTGTTTAAAAAGTATTTTTGCCTCCTGTGCTTCTCGCGCTTGTGCGTTGTGGCCTGGTGAACTTCAAGAACTGTGAGCTCTGAGATTGACCCTACTTAGCAAACTGACAAGTTAGCCTGCCACAGTTTCATGGATACTGGTGGAAGGTACAAGATTCCTGAGTCAGAGACAGAGGACTTTATTACTCACAGCAAAGCAAGCAGCAGGAGCATCGCGCTGGCATCATTTCCCCTATTCCCAGGGAGGATGATGTGGCACCCGCAGTAGGTTTGCATCACAGCAAAGTCCTGAGCTTAGGAAGCCTGAGTCTTTGATACTAGACTGCAAACAGACTTGCCCTTGGCTCCAATGGAGGCATTATCTTTATTATACTGGGCATTAAGCAAGTCTGCGCTTTGCTCCAGAGGAAGAATGAAGGCAAAGCTCTGCCTTTCAAAACTGTTCACTGTGCATATATCCTTAAAAGATATTTCAGAACAAAAGGGCATTTAGTGCCTCACTCACAAGGTGTGCTAAAATGAGAGAGACCCATAGAGAATTGTTCCTCCGCAGTGAGTTTTTGCCCTGTTTTGCTGTGCATATTATTTGTGGCCTTAGGCAAGTTTGTTTATTTTTTTCTGAGCAGTAGTTTCTCATTTGCAAAAATAGATGAATATTTCCCTTATTTGCTAACTGAATTAGTGTCGCTCATCATTGAAACTATGCTGTAGATCACAAACCACTTATGCTCCTTTTTATATTAATGTTACAGTTATTGGGCCAATAGAAACCCATGGGAAAGCCCTCTGAGGGGCCAGTGGCCCTACTGTGAATCCTTTCCTGGCCTTTGGGTCCACCTCTTGACTTAAGTGAATGCTTAAATGCATATGTATGGTGCTTTCCTGAGGGAGATGATTTACTGGGGACATTGGTGATGTTTTATCACCTGTACTTCACAAGAAACAAGATCGGCCGGTTGAAAGGGAATCCCTAGTTTATGGAAGAGGCTGAACAAAAAATTCAGGAGAACATGTGCCTAAATTTATTGGTTACAGTCAGCGGGCTGGTTTGGTACCAGTTGCTCCTTTGTGGCCAGGAGTGGAATAACCTTCAGGTTTATCCATTTGTTATCTGGCCCCCCTCTAGAATGTAACCTCCATGAGAGCAGAGCCTCTTCACAATGGCTGTCTCCCCATCTCTAGAACAGTGCCTGGCACACAATTTGGTTTAACAAGTGTTTGCCGAGTGAGTGAATGAACGAGTGCATCTTGACAAGAAGCAGGGCAATATTGCTTGACAAGGAGCAATCTGCCATAAAGGCCAAGTATTTGCTTTCCTGGCTTGCTTTATTGTTGATTGCCGGGCTGTAGTTGGATATGCTTACCTGGAATTGGGGTCATAAACTGGTGACTCACGGGAGACTCCCTTTTGGAGACTGAAACATTCACCCTTGCATCACATTTCCAGGGCAACAGTGCCTCCTGGATGCCCTCTCAGCAGCAGTGTCATTTTTACCAGGGTGGTTTTGTAGCGTGTTTTTGGTTTGGAGTCAACCACCTAGCTACCCTGTTTCTGCCCATTTTCCAGTTCTGTTCATCCAGCTCTCCCATTGATTCTGTGAGATACCAGTATCCTTATAATAAATTACTTCTCTGCTTAAGTCATCCAGGGCCAGTCGTTATTTATAACTAAGAGCTCCAATTAAAACACTCTTTTAAAGCTACCTAGGACACTAATTTCTGCAGATTTAATAAAAACTTGGTGGGGGGTATAAACGTCAAGGAATCTTTGCTTCACTTTTGGAAAATTCAGGTGCCCTGCCACTCTTGCCTCCTAATGCTTTTGTTGACCAAATTAATCAGTTTTTATTTCTAATCCTAGGTCAGAAATATTACTGTATTTTTACTTGATTCCGCTGAGAACCATAAGATCTATTTTTCATTTGAAATCTTGACTTTTATTTGCTGTGCTTTGTTATAAGTAGTCATGGTATTAATACAGGTTTATTTTCTCGTCTAGGAGTTTCATAATAGAAGAGCAGAGTTTCTTGTTATGTGAAGATCTTCTCTACGGAAGAATGTCATTCAGAGGATTTAATCCTGAGGTTGAGGTATTAAATATAATTGCTTCACATTTAAGATTTTTCCAATTGAATTCTTTCTGCTTATAAATGGGTTCAGGTTTTTCCCCCACCAGATACCATTTCTCCTCATTATGTAGAAAATAACAAGCCTTGAAATACTGCCATAGCTATTTAAAGAAATTATAGGCATTGCAGTCTAGTTTTATGATAGAATTGAGTAGATAATTTAATATAGCAGTATACAGTCCCGGACAGTGCCACTGTTAAGTGTTAGACTTTTACCTCAGTTCTTTTGCAGGAATGTCAGGATTTTATTCATATGATGCTATTACAAAAAATTATTTTCTGGCATCTATAAATGTGTCTTTTCTAGTGGAAAAAAATGTTACTTAAAATTTGAGTAATTTGACTTTTTAATGGACAGGTTTTAATCCAAGCTTGTAAATAGATTTTTAAATGAATCTTTGGAAAGTTTGTCTGAAAACGAAATATTCAGCTTATAACCGAGACATTCATTTTAATTTTCCTGCCTCGGGTTTGTAGAGAAGCACAGACCTTCGTTTAACAAATAATTATTAGAACTCTGGCTTATATATTGAAAGCCATCCTGTCAGGTACTTGACCAACCAAATGGAGGTTTGTGGTATAAAGCTTTAGTTTTGTAACTATCACTTGAAACCACGGTTTCTTAGCCCTGGCACTATTGACATTTGGGGCCAGATTATTCCTTATGGTGGGGGCTTTCCTGTGCACTGTAGGATGTCGAGCAGCATCCCTAGCGTCTACCCTCTACCCACTAGATACATATATACACCCCAGTTGTGGCCGCCAAAAATGTGTCCAGACATTGCCATCGGTCCCTTGGCAAGCAAAATCATACCTGGTTGAAAACCAGTTCTCTCAGGATGCTTACAGGGACCACAGTGAACCAAACTCAATGCCAGAGTTTATTTAAAGATTGTAGGTTGATTTTCTTTCTTTTCCTTTTTGAGAGGATATGATAATTAAGATGTTAAATTTACTTTACACAGAATCAACACAAAGTGTTTGTTTTTAATATATTTCCTTGTTTTGGCCTGCTTAAAGCTTTAGATTAGGAAGACAAAGAGGACAGTGGGGTAAAAGGGAAAAAAAGACAGCAAAGATTATGAGTGGATGATGCCCAGAGACTAGGGTATTGGGCGGGCAGGGACTCCAAAGTATGTCTGATACAGTGGGAAAAGGGGTTGATCTGGCCCTCCAAATTTGATGTGGGAAGTTATTAGAAAATGACTTTAATTACTGGCACTCTGTAACACTGAATATATTCTCTCTGGGAAAAGGTTTTGAACTGTTTGGCTTGCAGATCTGAGCTGTCATAAATTGTGAGAAAAGTTCAATGTACCTGGTTATAAAAAGAATGATACCAACTTGAGAGTACTTACTTTATTATAAGCAGGATGAACTTAGAACACATTTTTTAATATCTATGTGTTTCTAGTGATAAAGAAGGTAGTGTACTTTTTTTTAAGTCTGTCAGAGGATAACTATCAAGAAAAGGTTAATGTGAGAAAAAGAAATGAAGGAGCGTGGACATCATGTGGAAATCAGTGCATTATCCACCCACGTGTTCAGGGGTGAGGAAGGTCTCCCAATTATACCAGAGCCAGCCTTCCAGTTCTTCCAGCAGTTTGCTGCTCCCCTTCCCCAACCACCACCAAAAACTGCATTTAAAATTACTCTTGGGGGCTTCCCTGGTGGCGCAGTGGTCGCGCGTCCGCCTGGTGATGCAGGGGAACGGGGTTCGCGCCCCGGTCTGGGAGGATCCCACATGCCGCGGAGCGGCTGGGCGCATGAGCCATGGCCGCTCCCGCATACCACAAAAAAAAAAAAAAAAAAAAAAATTACTTTTGACTGTAGTGTTTCTCCCATTTGGCTCAAAGTTGGGAAGTTCAAAGGGTATCTGAAAGTTTACTTCTTCTTTCCCCCAGTCACTAGAGTGTATCAGCAGTGTGCCTGCTTTAGATACAAGTAAATAATAAATTTATGATCTAAAATACATTTAAACTCATTAACAGTAAGTCTAATCTAGTGGAGCTTTGTCTTATTATTTTTTTAATTCAGAGCTGGCTTCTATTAGCATATTGTAGAATAAAGTATTATAGAGAATTCTTTATAAATTTTGGTTAGTCCTGTAGATTCTGTGGCTTCTGTGTCTCTACCTTCAAATACGTTTGACACCAGTTCCTTTAGCAAGCTTTTTCCAGCCCTGCTAGTCCCCATTGTTGTATTTTTCAGAAATTAATGCTTCAGATGAATGCTAAGAACAAAGCAGAAGAAGTTGAAGAGGAAACAGTGGAGCTCGATGTGTCAGATGAAGAAATGGCTAGAAGGTAACTGTTACCTTGGACCAGCTTTATAATCTGAGCCCAGCATTCACCGGCTCTCACAAGTGCACTCTTTCCGCATGGTGACTGGTCTACCGTACCTTTGAAGGGAGTACCCCAGCAGGAAGTCATCTTGGCTTAGTCATCTTCTAACATGGCCTGGGGTGGATTTATACCTGTCACAGGCTGGCAAATTGAGGGCTTATTTCTAGTGTTGCTTCTAATACATATTTTTAAATATACATCTCAATTTATTTAGGATAATGCAAAAACAAAAACAGTGAAGAATTTAATCATTCATAGAGAACTTCATGAATTTTCAATCAGATGGTTTCTTTTAATCAAAGTTTTGATTTTTCTTATTCTTTGTTACGTACTTGGTTTGATATTCTTGACAAGTCTTGATTCCTACCTTTTTTATTTGAAACTAAACTTGTTCTGTATATCATCTTAACAGATACGAGACCTTGGTGGGGACAATTGGGAAAAAGTTTGCCAAAAAAAGAGACCGTGCCAATTATGAAGAAGATGAAAATGGAGACCTAAAACCAATTAAAACAAAGAAGATGTTCTTAAAGCCCCAAGATTAAAACGGATGCCTTAAGATATGGCTCAGGGTTGCCTTGTGAGAATCAGCACATTTTGGAACTCATTCTGTTGGTTCCTCTATAGTTATTAATGCTGTAATGTTTATTTGTAAAGAAATGTATAATTTTGGAAACATGCTGGTTTTGGAACAGATGTGTGATGGATGTTATACATCCTTTGCTTAATGGTATTCATCAAGAGTGGATTTTTAACCCTTGATCTTCAACTGTACATAGGTACGTGGTTGCTTCCTAAAGAATTTTTTATCTCAGATTTTTTTAAATATAGTTCTCCAGTCACTGACCTTGAATTGACTCATGTAAACTAATACCAGTGTTTAAATTGCCCTTATGTTTATAATCATGTCAAGTCAGTTCATACATATATTTTGGAATCAAATGTCATGAGAATTTATTATATGTAAGTTCATCAAGAACAAACATGCCTCTCCAGGCTGAAATATTTCCATGCTACCAAGTCAATGTCAGTGTGTGGAATTCTGTTTTTTTGTTTAAAGCCTTTAATTAATTAAGAAAAAAAATTGTTCTGTAATAAATACCTGTTTTCATATACTTTTTCATTCTCTTATACTTTCAAATAATAATTTTAGTCTAATTCAGTATTGGAGCTTTTATTCAATTAGTAACTTTTAAAAAACAGCCATTAATTTAGAATATGGTGTTGTATTAGGTTGAACCGTAAGAAATTGCCTTTTATGGGTCAAAAACAATTATCGATTTTTGATAGTTCAGCCCAGTAGAATTTACCACCAAGCAGACCATCTCATAATCTGAACCTTATTCTAAGTAGTAAATACAGAAGCCCATGGAATTAAGTGTGTAGGTGTGTCTGTCCATCTGGAGATATGTACCTAGGACATCTAAGAAATACTGATTTCATCTAATTATGTTCCCAGCAATTAAATGAGGTGCATTTCTCCTCTCTCTCTGAATCTCCTTAGATTCAGATTGCTCTGTGACCTCAGTTCTCTGGTGAGTTATGAAAAGGTCGTGACTTTGAAGTTAATCTGACTCTAATTCATTGTGAAGGTGAGGACAGTGCACCTTCTGGCTCCCTACATCCTGGGGCAGAAGCTCGAAGTTTTTCACAGCGCTTCGCCGGCACCACAATCCGTGGATTTATGGAATCCCTCATGATACTCTGCACAGCCTTACTTCCAATAGCTGAACCCATTTCCCAATAGAAGAAGTGGAGCAGTGGGCTTGTGCCTCTGGAATTCACTGGTCTTAGCACATACCCCAATACCTAGGAGCAGTGGGTGTAATAGGATGGTGGAATGGTCTACTGAAGATTCAGTCACGGCCCTAGGTGGGGGTACAACACTCCATCTTACAAAATGTAATTTATGTTTTGAACCACTGACCGCTCAGATGGGGCTGTTGCTCTCATCATGGTCAGAATGTATGGTCTGGAATCAACAGAGGCAGAGGGAGTGGCTCCTCTCACTGTTATACCCAGTAACCCACTTAGGCATTTTGCCTCCTGTCCCTCAATTTTGACCTCCATTGTTTGGAGATCTGGGTTCCCAAGGAAGGTGTGCTCCCACCAGGGAGGACAGCAGTGGTCCCATTAAGACAGAAATTGAAACAATCTGGTCATTTTACCAGTAAATCAGTGGGCAAAGAAGTTTACTCTCCTGGCTGGTGCATGTGATCTTGGGAACAAAGGGACATTTGTGTTGTTCCTACACAATGGGTGATGAAGAAGGATGTCAAACCCAGAGCATTCTCCAGGGCATCTTTTTTAGCACTTCTATGTCCAATGACAGATTTTAATGGAAAACTACAACCTCAGAGGTGGGAACGATTTCAACCCTTTAGGCTATGAAGTCTTGGATCACCCTAGCAGGTGTCAACCCTGAGCAGTTGAGATGCTGTCTGAGGAAAGAGGAAACATGGAGTGTGTGGGGAAAGAATGAAGTTTATTAACTTGCGACCCTTACAGCCTTGTGACCAATTACAGGAACAAATTACGGAGCAGCTTCACATCTTTTCTTCCTTGGTGTGTGTGTGTGTACTAACTTCTCTCTCCTCCTTTTATTATTGTGTACATTTTTTTAAAGAGGGTTAACTTTGGTCCTAGCCTTGAGATAATAGAATATTCAGATGGGTCTATGACTAAAGTCCAGGTGTAACTGACAGGAGGTAAGATGAATAGTGTGACTGTTTCCCAGAAACGGATACAACGTCTGCTGGGATTTTGGATAACGAGTGAGAACATCTTTTGTACAAAGGATGTTTGCAATTGGTTAGGTAGAAATGGAGTTTTTCTTCTGGGAAGTTTAATCACGTTTAGAAGCGTGCATGTGTTCACGTGCAGGTGTATGCTGAATGGCCCAAGGGACAGACTGTTGCAAATATTAACCTGTTGTAGCTCAGATTCAAACACTCTTCTATACTCAGCTTCTGATGCTGGGCTGGCACTAGGCAAAGCCCATTTCTTGGCCCTTCCTGTCTGCTTCCTCTTTGCTTCCTCTTCCTTTGCCCCCCCACCCCCAAACAATACCTCTTCACCCCAGCAAAGGCTGGCGTTCCAGTCACAGTTATTCATAACACTTGGTGCCCCTCAGATGCCTGCCTGGTACCCTGGCCCACAGGGAGCCCCACTCAGCTCAGAGACACTGGCTTTAACTGAGCAGCAGCTTTTTTAAGTTTTTTTTTTTTAACGTGGACCATTTTTGACGTCTTTATTGAATTTATGACAGTATTGCTTTTGTTTTATGTTTTGGTTTTTTGGCCTCAAGGCATGTGGGATCTCAGCTCCCCACTAGGGATCAAACCCGCACCCCCTGAACTGGAAGGCGAAGTCTTAACCACTGGACCGCCAGGGAAGACCCTGAGCAGCAACTTCTTGTCAGAGGTCTTGAATCTCACCTCTCCGGGGCCCTCCAAGCTTCTAACACCGAACAATTTCAGCCTCTTCCCTAAGAGTGGCAGCTTCCTGCATGATAACCTTAAGCGTTCTCTTTTTGCCTTGTTAGCTTTTTAATACCCCATTAACAATTATTTATATTAGATTTCCCCTGTTAAAATAAGGGTGGCTTTTATCTCCCGACTAGATTTCGACAGATACAGACTCATCCCAAAGCAGTAATATCTGAAATCGTGGGCTTGGTACGGCTTGAAACCCTGCTTTTTCTAATCTGCATTCAAGTTTACAACTATTAAAGTAAAGACGTTCAGCCCTTTCCACTTCCTGGAAGTTATCTCATGTAACCAGAAGTTAGCAGACCGCTTTTTGGAGAACACTGCCCAGCACAGCAATGCCCATCGGCTTGGTTGCTGAGTCTTTCATGTTCATCCCCTTAGTTGTCAAGCTACTTACTGTCCTCTAGGGCAGGAACTATATCTTACCTTTTTTTATTTACTCCTGCACCTAGCAAGGGATATGGCTCATATTAAAGGCTTTGATAAATGTTTCTTAAGTGAATGGAGTTGGGAACCAGTTGGCCTACAGAGCACGTTTAAACCACACTGCTATGGAAGTAATGACCAACCAAATGAGAAAAAACAAAGACTTTATTCTGAGCTTGCTGTATAGCTACGGAGTCAGCCACCATCACTTGTGCCTTAGCAGAGACTCAGGCAGGCAGAGAGTGGGAAAGCTTTACAGTGGGAAAAAGGGAATGGTTAGGCGTGCCTTGATTGGAGGCTGTTGGCATGGGAAAGTTATAGGCGGCCAAGTAGCAGCAGGGTATCCTAAGTCATTGGTTAGGGTCTTGTATTTTACTCTCTCTAGTTGGTCCCAAATTGGAAATAGGGAGAAAAATTAAGGAAGTTGTCAGTTATTAACCAAGTCCTGACCATTTGGGGCTGATTGTTACAAAGTTACTTTTTAGCTTCCTGGATTGTCCCTGGAGATAACCGTCTGACTTCCTGCCAAGTCTGGCTTGTAGCAGGCTGGCTTCCTGCGTTGTTTATTTTAAAGGTTTGATTTCTTCGGCCCGTTGCTGCAGGTTATGATTCAAAATTCTGTTTTTATATGGGGTCTGGCCATTGTCCGTTTGTGTATTCAGTCTCACAATGCTCAGGTTTATTTCTAATCATACTATAAAATACAACCATTTGATCATGTCTCTGAGGAAGCATGCACCCAGTTTAAGAAGAGGATGCCACCAGTGGGATCAGGGGTGTTTGTGCTCCAGCCATTAAGGGAGCTGTCTGTGCTGGAAGCAGACCCTTCAGCGGTTAATGCCACACAGACAAAGCCACCAAATCAGGCGACTGAAACTTTTTGCCCTCCCAGATCTTGGGGAAGAAAACTGAATACCACGGGCTAATGGATACGAAATCCAATTTAAAACATAATCATCATTTCACTCACATACAACCAGCCATTCACTGACATTCAAGTTGGTTGACGAACTTTATCAAAGTGGGCTATTTGGGGAGGGAGAGAAGATATAGCTATAATAGTAATTGCAAGAAAATCTCCAGAGAACTTCCAGTGTTTAATGTCTTTTATGAAGATACCAGTTTCTCCACTTGCCTACCGAAGCACTCTTAAATTTTCCCAATCCTGGCTTCAGAGAACACACAGGTGCCTTATCATTTGAGTCCAGGGTGTGTTGGCAGCTTCTTAAAAGAGAGTCTGTGGTCTGACCTCCCCTCTCCCTGTAGGCACAGCCTTCCATAAGCAGTTTACTAAAATTATTTGGTGTCTCTGTAAGTTTTTATAGAGCTATAAGCTTCTCACTACACAGTAAGTTCTGATTTTCATTTTAATCATTATGAAAGGCATTAACCCACAAATGGGCCCTGTTTAGCCCTCTTTGGACAAAGAAACAATTTACACAGAGAGGATACTACTTTCCAAGCCAGCAGCTCAATTTTATATCCTTCCAACATATTTAGCTTGTTTTCCATGTGGCCCTGTGTTTTCACTTGCCCCAGGAAAAAAGATGCACTGGTTTCAGACGTTCGTTGTAAAGTAGGAGTCCGTGGACATGCTTGTACAAAATCACACTGTTCTCCTTAAGGCATATTTAATCTGGATGGTATCCCTTGCTAATTTCTCTTCCATCCGCATTGTCTGGATGGGAGAAAAGCCTGTCTGCCCATGAGTAGCAGGGGTAACCGTGTGCTGTTGCAAAATTGCAGCAGCATCAAACAAGACCATCCAGGTAATGAAGATGACAACCTGACAAATACTGGCAGACTATGATTCCCAGCAACTTGTCTTCCTCCTCTCCCACTCATGGCAGGCTCTCACACCCACGTCCCCGTCTCCGACCTCTGCTCTGGTCATTGTCCCTGATGTCACTTTACCACATAGGACACCCATGTCAAGTGGATTGGTCCTTGAACCTTTGCTGCTCCCACCTCAGATTCTCATTTAACCTCATTGGGATGGCAACAACTTAAAAATGGAGAATAACAAGTGTGCTGTTTGAGCCGTAGACCGGATTCTGGAGTCCATGGTAACAGAAAACCTGAGCTACCTCAGGAGTATAAAACACAAACCCGCACTTGATCATCAGAAACCCTAGCAGGTATTTAACCAAGAAGGGAACTGGTAATGGAGGACCCAGATGTTACCTGGAGGAAAATGAAGCAAGGTAGAGCAGTTACTCATACCACTGCTATAGCCATGCGAAGATTTGTCATTAAATGTCAGCCAAGTGCCGGGAATATTTCTGATATTATTCTATTGTTTGTTTGTTAAACAGATGTTGAGTTCTGACACTCAGCCAGGCGCTGACTCGTGGGCTGGAGATATAATTTATTGCCTCCATTTTATCCATGAAGAAACTGAGGTACAAAGACGTTCTGTAACTCACCTGATGTCACACAGCTTTTACGTGATAGAGCAGTATATGAACCCAGATTTACTGAACTCAAAGCCCACACTCTTTCTCTCATGTCACACTACAGGGGAAAGCAAAAGACTAGAATTGGGAAACAGGCATAAAATAACCTAGGCCCATAAGACCCTAATTTTTCCCAAACAGAATCTCAGAATTATATTGTACTACCCGGTATTTTTTTAATATTTCCTTTTTTTCTAAATTTGCTTTTTCCAGATGGTATGGGTTAAATTCACATTAATAATCTGTTTTCAACATAAACGATTAATTTCATAAATAGGGTATTCTCAATATTAGTGATCCCGTATTGAGAAAGATTTCAATGTCAAATCTATGGTAACAAAAAAACTGGAAAAGCAGTTATTTGATGAGTGCTCACTTGGAGTATAACTGTGTCATCACATGTTCATTTAGATCACATTCTATGATATATTACCTAATTTCAAAGCAGGGATTATGCCTCACTGTTCTTTGGTTCCAAACCAAGTTCCTCACGTAGGGCTTTGTAAAGAAGTAGGTATTTAAAGATAATAGTGAATTGAATGGAAAACAAGTTTTTTTTCTGTTTACCTAGCCTCACATAAGTGTTTTTAGTGACTCTCTGTGAATTTATTTAATAAATATTGGCTCCTCAAAGATTTTGCATACTTCACTGTTTTGCAAGATAATTCTATCTGCAGGCATATATTCACAAACTCAAAGTCTTTAGTTGAAGTTTCAAGAGTAATGGAGTAGAATTTCAGTACCTTCCCCAGGAGGTTAGAATTATAAAATTCTTAGTTTGGGATTTACTTCTCCCTTCTGATTTATTCCAGGCACCAGATTCTACTCTCTCTGTCAAACAGAAGATGCAAAACATCTGAGGCTGATTCTTCCCAGAAATTAACTCCAGGGCCCACCCCATCTGGTAAGATCTGGCTGGGGAAATTCCCAGGTAGAAAGTTAAAAGCAACAAATGGCTTCTTCTGGCTGCCTATGGTAAAATAGGTAAATATGGTTTTAAAAAGCCAGATGAACTACAGAAGGAACTGTTTCGTTTTGTAGCAGAATTTAGAGGAAATGTGAGGGACAAGGGTGGTCTTTCTAGCAAGCAAAAGGTCCTCAAAGTAAGAAAACACAAAGATCAAATCTGGAGTGTTGTCAATAAAATTTGGTCTTAGAATACTTTTCAGGTAAATCATCAACGTCAAGGATGCAGCTGTAGACCATTTTCTGATTTTGAGATGTCAGATTTGAAGGTATGTCTCCTAGATCTTCTTTGTTACGTAAGAGAGATTCCAAGAATCTTAAGGGGGGCACTTTGTTATGCAGCAATACCTAATGAAAATACCAACTTTAAAACGTTTGCCAGTCTTATCTGTACGAGGTGTGGCACTTTGTTTCTTTCATCTGCATTTCCCCGGCTGCTAGTGAGTTCGGGAATCTTTTTTATTATTTATTTATTTATTTATTTAGGCTGCTCCGGGTTTTAGTTGTGGCACGCAGGATCTTTTTTTTTTTTTTTTAACATCTTTATTGGAGTATAACTGTTTTACAATAGTGTGTTAGTTTCTCCTTTACAACAAAGTGAATCAGTTATACATATACATATGTTCCCATATCTCTTCCCTCTTGCATCACCCTCCCTCCCACCCTCCCTATCCCACCCCTCTCATGGTCACAAAGCACAGAGGTGATCTCCCTGTGCTATGCGGCAGCTTCCCACTAGCTATCTAATTTACATTTGGTAGTGCATATATGGGGTCAGGTTTTTAAATTTAGATATAAGAAAGTTCAATATTCTATAAATAAGAATATCTTAAGTACTCATGAACATAACAAGAAGTATAATGTAGTGTCCAATTAATTGATTAGTAGTAAGGTCCTCTGTTCCCTTAAGAAACTATAATATAGTTAATTAAAGGAGATAACCAGAAAATACAAGTTAATGGTTCCTGAAATACATTGTCAATGGTTTCTGCCTACTGGCTTTAAGAACAACTGTTTATATCTAATATTCAACAAAATATTTTGCATCAAAATAATTATCTTACTTGTAACAAAAGCAGCTGGAGAAGATGATCATAGCAATTATGCAGACAGCCATAGAAATGAGCAAAGCCAGCCATCGAATGCTGCCATCGAAAAATGGACCTGATAATGGAAGTAAACAATGAAAAAGACATATTACCTTTCGATCACATCTTAAAAGGAAAAAATAACTTGTAGTGTTGAACTCTAGAAAGCTTGCTTATTGTTAAAACCAGAGAAAATATTTCACTGAGAATCATGATTGCACTTTTCTCTGCTAACCTACCTATAACAACAGGGGGCAGTGTAGGTTGTAAATACTGGTTACATAAGTTGGTCCGACAACATTCTATTGTCCGGCGTAGCTGGGCTTTTGGTGAATCCTAAAGGAAGAAAATTAGAAATAATCTGATACACGAAACTGATAATTAATTTTTAAAATATTCATAAAATACAGTTTCTAATTCAGTGAGTGAAAAGGACCTGCTAAGTTTGTGTGAAAGTGATTATTGAAAAATTTAAATCTATCGTGAAATAGTGTTGTAAAGACTCTAAAATGTTTTTTCTTAAGAAGAATGTATGTATGTGCATGGTGTGTTAGAACACTAGACTATAACTTAATTACAGATAAACAAAAGTTTATATATATTTTTCACCCAAAATTTGGCATATCATAACTCAGTTTCATTTCTTTTTATGGCTGAGTAATATTCCATTGTATATATGTGCCACATCTTCTTTATCCATTCATCTGTTGATGGACAGTTAGGTTGCTTCCATGTCCACGCAGGATCTTTAATTGCAGCATGCAGACTCTTAGTTGCGGCATGCATGCAGGATCTAGTTCCCCGACCAGGGATCGATCCCAGGCCCCCTGCATTGGGAGCGTGGAGTCTTACCCACTGGACCACCAGGGAAGTCCCAGGAATCTTTTTTTTTTTTTTTTTTTAATTGAAGTATAGTTGATCTACAATGTTGTGTTAGTTTCAGGTGTAGAGAAAAATGATTCAATTATATATATTTTATATATATCAATATATATATTCTTTTTTATATTCTTTTTCATTATGGGTTATTATAAGATATTGAATGTAGTTCCCTGTGCTATATGGTAGGTTCTTGTTGTTTATCTGTTTTATGTATAGTAGTATGCATCTGCTAATCCCTAACTCCTAATTTAGCCTTCCCCCCACCCCTTTCCCCTTTGGTAGCCATAAGTATTTTTCCTATGTCTGTGAGTCTATTTCTGTTTTGTAAATAAGTTCATTTGTATCGTTTTTTTAGATTGCACATGTAAGTGTTATCATATGTTATTTGTCTTTCTCTGTCTGACTTACTTCACTTAGTATGATAATCTCTAGGTCAGCGGTCCCAAACCTTTTTGGTACCAGGGACTGGTTTCGTGGAAGACAGTTTTTCCAGGGATGGGAGGGGGGATGGTTCAGGCAGTAATGCGAGTGATCGGGAACGATGGGGAGCAGGTGAAGCTTCGCTCGCTCGCCTGCCGCTCACCTCCTGCTGTGCGGCCGTGTTCCTAACAGGCCGCAGACCAGTACCGGTCCTCGGCCTAGGGGTTGGGGACCCCTGCTCTAGGTCCATCCATCTTGCTGCAAATGGCATTAGTTCATTCTTTTTTATGGTTGGGTAGTATTCCGTTGTAGATATGTATCACATCTTCTTTATCCATTCATTAGTCGATGGACATTTAGGTTGCTTCTCTGTCTTGGCTATTGTAAATAACGCTGCCATACATGCATTGGGGTGCATGTATCTTTTCAAATTAGAGTTTTCATGTTTTCTGGATATATGCCCAGGAGTGGGATTGCTGGGTCATATGGTAATTCTATTTTTAGTTTTTTAAGGAGCCTCCACACTGTTCTCAATAGTGGCTGTATCAATTTACATTCCCACCAACAGTGTGAGAGGGTTGGGAATCTTTTCTTGAATCCCTGTGAATACCTCCTACCGCTGTAAATTGGATAATAAGGTTTGGAAAGGGAAAAAACATGTTTCTCCGAATTAGCCAGGAGAAATCAACTCTGTGGGATAAACTGCAGTGCGGATATTGCTGGAGAGAAATTTGAAGGGAAGCAAATAATCCCAGAATGTTAGGTTGCTGACTGGCCAGTTATTACGCAGGATGGTAGTTATTGCTGCACAAGATGGTGGTAAGACTGTAGCTGATTTCAGAACTGTTCAACAGATTATGGCCTCTATGCCCTTGATTCTGGGAAAGCTGGCATCTGGATTTTTAGACATTACAATCCATATGGCCAAATGTACAATTCTGAGGTGGCTTCTATCCTCTGTAGCAAAAGTAGCAGAAGCCCTAGAGCTTCCAGCAGGAATCGAGTAGGAAACCACTGGGCCAGAAGGCTCGCTGGTGAAAGAAAGTGAGGCTGAAACATCTGTCCTCATGATGAGGCAGAGACAGCTGGGTGGCAGCAGAGGGTTTCAAAACACCCTCCAGCATCCATGGATTGGCAGTCAGTAATTTTCAAATCAGAAACTGTATGTTTCCAAGTGTTTATACCTGGGAGCAGAAGAGCAAAACTAAGAAATGCCTGAAGTCTCCCTGAGCTTACTTCTCCCAGATGAAGAGATTACAAAACATGAGAAAGACACGAAATAGATGCCAGTGATTCCAAAGGTGTGAGGAAGTAATAATTATGAAGCTAAGAAAAGCCGTCTCGTGAGTGTGAATTATGCGTGTTGGAAGCTTATTGGCTTTAATACTTAAAAGTGTTAGAATTAGTACCGTCTTATTCCAAAAATTCTAATTCGTATTAAATCAACTCTGAATGTAAAAAATCGAATATAAATTCACTCTTCCTTGCCTTGATGAGGAATAAATACTTTCTTCCTTAGGAAGAAAATGAAGAGGTGGAGGAAGGATGGAAAGCTCTTCACTGAACTTCCCTGAGAAGGGGCCAAGGAAGAGATTGGCTTCAAGCTGAAGATTTTAAAAGTAACTCTTTTAAAAGGTCAGGTCATTTTATATGTATCTTTTATTTTGACACTCTGTCAACTGGTAAAAGGAATTTCTGTTTTTAGTCAACATTGAGGTATAATGTGTATGTGATAAGATGCACCCATTTTAAATCTATGGTTTGATGACTTTTGACAAAAGTATTCACCTGGGTAACCATCACCACAATGGAGATGTAGACTGCTTCCATCCACCCTAGAAATTCCCTCATTCCTCCCTGTGGTCAATTCCTGATCTCCTGTCTTAGGCAACCACTGATCTGTTTCTGCCACATCATGGTAGTTTTGCGTGTTCTAAAATTTCATATAAATGGAATCTTATAGTACATATTTTTTTGTACCCAGGTTCTTTTGCTCAGCATAATGTTTTGAGATTTATCCATGTTGTTTGCACGTTTCCTGCACTTCCAAACTAAACTGCTTGCACTTGAACCCTCATCTCAGGGTCTGCTTCTGGGGGAACCCAAATTGAGACAGCAACTCTTGAGTCAGACTTTGGAACAATTGTTATTGACAATGTAAGGGTAGATTGGCAGGCAGACAGATAGATGACAGATAGATAGGTAGATAAATAGATAATACATAAAATCAAGAAAAGAATGATTGGAAAGGAGAAGGATCACAGACTTTTATCTAGAAAATCTGTATTGATTACATTCATATTTCTTACTGAATGTTTAAAAATGGCAAATTTCTTTCAAAGATTTTTATTGTGGAATTTCAAATCTATACAAAAGTAGACTGAATAGTATCATAAGTTTCCATGTACCCATTTTCCAGCTTTAACAACTTACTCACAGCCATCTTGTTACATTTATACTTCCATCCACTTACCCAACTCGATATTATTTTGAATGAAATATCACATCATACCATTTCATCTGAAAATATTTTAGTATATATGTCTAAAAGATAAGGGCTTTTACAATAAGTATTATCACATGTAAAGTAACATTTTCTTAATATCATAAAATATCCAATTCAACTATCTAACAAATGTCATATTTTTTTTTACAGTTTGCTTAAATCAAGATCCAAATAAGTTCTCCACGTAATCACTCATTGATATTTCTTTTAAGTGTCTTTGAATCTATAGTTTCCCTACTCCATCTCACTCTTTTTCTTGCACTGCATTTATTAAATAATTCCTTGATATATTTTAATTTACTAAGATTGGCTAAAACTAATGCAAATTACATTTTTGCTTCCTTTGAGTCATGCAATTTATAACCCAGTGTTAGTCCAGTTCTTTACCATGATTTCTTCTTTTCTGCAGACTAATGTTGGAAACTCTTATTTATATTTTGGAAGGCATTCTCAAAATGTAAATGCTTGGAGACTGTGGAAACAGCCATATGTATATGAAAGTGAAATCAGGAGCGCTCAGAAGCTAGATAAGTAAAGAATGAGAAAGCCAGCAATAAATGCCAAATTACTTTTTAAATCTCGAAATCAATCATGTCACTTTCTCTACTTAAAATGTTTCTATGGTTTTCCACCACACTGGGAATAAATTCAAAACTCCTTACCCTGGCCCTGTGTGGTTCAGACCTGCCTTTGTAATCTCACCTTATTAGCTCTCAGTCTCTTATGACCATACAATCAGATGGCCTTCTCTCCAAATCTCTCGCCTCAGTAGGGTTTGTACACTTGCTTTGTCCTCTGTCTCGGTAGTGCTTGTTCCTGAGTGTAAACAAGTCTGCCCAAGATGGAGGACTAAACAGATACAGACTAGACTCCAAGTTTAAAAACATATAGCCAAACCTGGAAACAAAAGACAAAATGTTCCCGTGGCCACCAGGGGAGCTTAGACCCGGTAACAAGCAGAAATCAAAAGCATGTGGCCTGGGAATGCCAAATGGTACAGGCACTTTGGAAAACAATTTGGCAGTTTCTTACAAAACTAAAATACATTCTTATCATCTGATCCAGCAATCACACTCCTTGGTATTTACCCAAGGGTGTTGAAAATATGTCCACACAAAAACCTGCACACAGATGTTTACAGCAGCTTTATTCATAATTCCCCAAACTTGGCAGCAACCAAGATGTCCTTCAGTAGGTGAAGGGATAAATAAACTGGTCCATCCAGGCAATGGAATGTTATTCAGTGCTAAGAAGAAATGAGCTATCAAGCCATGAAAAGATAGGGAGGAAACATAAATGTACATTACTGTGTGAAAGAAATCAATCTGAAAAGGCTACATACTGGATGATTCCAATTCTGTGACATTCTGGGAAAGGCAAAACTATGGAGACAGTCAAAAGATCAGTGGTTGCCAGGGGAGGGAGGAAGGGTAGATGAATAGGCAGGGCACAGAGGATTTTTAGGGCCGTGAAACTATCTGTACGATACTACAGTGGTGGATACATGTCATTACACATTTATCCAAACCCGTAGAATGTATGACATCAGTAAAACCTGAGGCAAATTCTGTACTTCGGGTGATTATGACGTGTCAATATAGGTTCATCATTTGTAACAAATGTACCACTGTGGTGGGGGATATGGATAGTGGGGGAGGCTATGTATGTGTGGGGACAGTGGTTATATTACAAATCTCTGTACTCTCCCCTGAACTTTGCCATGAACCTAAAACTTCTTTCTAAAAAATTGTCTTTAAAAAAAAAAAAAAGAAAACAGCTGTGTGACTCATGTGAGGCTGTCTATAAGATAAATCTTTTGGGAACTAGACCTTGAACTCATGCTTAGAAATGGAATCACTCGTGATGATAGCTCATTTGAGCATAGAACCCTGGATTGAAATTCATTTTCAGAAACCCAGAGATCAAGAGCTATTATTCTTCACAGACCCTCCCTGAAAAAAGTATTAAAGAATGGAACTAGGAAAATAAAGACAAAGGTTGTGTCATGTAAGAATTAGTGAGGACAGAAATCAGCAAAAATTGATTGGACAGTCTACATGTACATTGATTGTAAGTTGTGTAATTATTTAAAAATTTTAAATATGCATTGATTGTAAATAGTCTGATTATCTGGTTTAAAAAATAACACCCGGGGTTTCCCTGGTGGCACAGTGGTTAAGAATCCACCTGCCAATGCAGGGAACACAGGTTCAATCCGTGGTCCAGGAAGATGCCACATGCTGTGGAGCAACGAAGCCCGTGCGCCACAACTACTGAGCATGCGCTCTAGAGCCCGCAAGCGACAACTACTAAGCCCACTTGCCACAACTGCTGAAGCCCACACACCTAGAGCCTGTGCTCCACAACAAGAGAAGCCACGGCAGTGAGAAACCCACGCACCGCAACGAAGAGTAGCCCCCACTCACCGCAACTAGAGAAAGACCGCGCACAGCAACAAAGACCCAATGCAGCCAAAAATAAATAAATAAATTTATTTTTTTTAAAAAAAAACCTTAAATGTACCTGTTAAAATTTTGAGTAACCACCAAAGGAATTGAAGTAGAACATGGTCAAGTTGAAAAAAGGAGGGCAAAAATAAAAGACAGAAAAAGAGGGGGAAAAAGGAAAAAGCACATGGTATTGGCATAAGATAGACAAATATATCAATGGAATAGAGGAGAATCCAGAAAAAGACCCATATCTGTATGACCAGTAAATTTTTTACAAAGTGTGACAGCAACTCAGTGGGGAAGGTAAAGTCTTTTCAACAAATGGTTCAGGAACACCTGGATGTCTATATGGAAAAAAGTGAAACTTGATCTCTACTCCCACCAGTGTGGGCTACACAGCTCTGTTCATTTCTCAGAACTCTTTGAGCCATGTGCTTAAGGTGTGTGTGTGTGTGTGTGTGTGTGTGTGTGTGTGTTTGTGTGTGTATAAAACCCTAAAT
>NC_041230.1:49840076-49889285 GCF_002837175.3 Physeter macrocephalus | reverse complement strand
CTGCATGCTTCTCCGTGTGTGTGTCTCTGTGTGTGTGTCTGTGTGTGTTTGTGTATGTGTGTATCTGTGTGTTTCTCTGTGTATGCGTGCCTGTGTGTGGGTGTGTGTGTGTGTGTGTGTGTGTGTGTGTGTGTGTGTTTGTGTGTGTTTCTCATACATGAAATAATACTCAATTTAAAAAATCTCTGTTCGAAATGATTATGTCCACTAATTCCTCTCAACCTTTGCTCTTAGCCTAAATGTTACCTCCTCAGAGAGGTCCTCCATTACCACTCTAGACCTTCAGCATTGTGGATTGTACTGACTTCAACCTGAAAAAGATAGAATGTTATCCAGCCAAGATTCCTCATCCCCCTGCTCTACAACCGACCTCCATCCCCCCCGCCCCCCGCTTACACTCTCTTCTTTTTTTGTTGCGCCCCTTCCCCTATATAGTTTGCCCCATTCCCTCCCACCACCTCCAGCCTGTGCTCCACCCATCATCTCCTTGCTTTCCCATCCCAGTCTCCTCATCTTCTTCCCCTAGAAATGCTTTCCAGGCTGCCTCCTCCAAGATGTCGAGGAGCACAAAGTAAGAGGTAATAACAACACACCTGCTTGTTGGTTTGGACTTTGAAACCCCAAACTTGCCCTGCCTTCTGGGTGTCCTATCAGAGTCTCTGTGGTTTTTCGGTACCTGTTCAGGATCCAGAATCATTTCTGGTGCCCCTAAAACCGAAGGCTTCGCCAAGGAAGTGGAATTGAAGCTGGATTACTACCTTTTGTTCTCTGATTGCTACTTGCTCATGCCCTTGGGTCTGATGCTAACTCTGTCCTTGCAAGGTGCATATTTTAAGGAGGGATGATAGAAACTGTCCTTGGAGATCATAAACCTCAGCAAGGCTGACATGCACGGTTGCACAGGTTGTGCATTTCACAACACATCCTGCTAAGGCAGTAAGAGGGACCCGAAACCCAGCCTTCCCTCCCCTTAACAAGCCATACATCCTTGGGACTGTGTGTGTCTAGTGGACAATTAGTAAAATTGTGTACTAATTTGCAAAAGGTACTAAAGAGTCTAGCATACACCCTGAAACCTAGCCTGGGGAAGACAGGAAGGGAACTGACTTTGGCTGAATTCAGAAGCCCTGCAGCCATTCAGGGCCCTGATTTACAGGCTTTTCTGAGAAGGTATGAAAGAAGCCGCCTAAAGGCATGAGCCAGTTTTCAATGAGGCCTGTTATCTGATGTTCAGCAAGTTACATGATGTAAAATCAGCCACACCCCCTGCCTGACAATTTCCATCCATCCACTCAGCTTTGGCTAGAGAGGCCCTTACTCCCTCATGGGCCTCTGCCACCTGGCCTGTACCCAGGTATTTCAAAATCAATTACCAGATCAAACTGATTCTGCAGTTTGTCACCTCAAGCCAGAACACAGGTTCCTCCTTGTGGCCCAGGGCCTGCAGACCTGGGTGCTGAGGCCCCACATTCGGGCTGACTTTACAATCAGCCCTGAACAGAGCCAAGCGTCCCCCACAGGTGTCAGATGGGGATGATGGTCACTTCTCGAGAGTCTAGGAGCAGCAGACCTCTGAGTTAGAGTTGACTTGAGCAGCCTGAAACATCAAGCAGTTGTTCAGGAGAGGGCTGTTATCCTTCCTACACCTGGGGCTGATTGTCAAGGGTTTCATCCTCTACTGGCATCTTTTCAGAAGAGCCAGTAGTACTTGGCTTGGTGGTTGGAGCCCTGGTGGGAAACAGCTAAAATCAGGAACCCCTTGTCATAGGTCAATAGAGCTCCCTGTGCGCTCAAAAGTAATAGCAATGACCACACGTTTACCTCAGACTCTTTAGTTGCTGCATGTTTGTCTTCCTCATTATACTGTCAATTCCCAGGAGAGCAGGGAGTTCCCAGATGTACCTGGAGCAGCGTGGGAACTCAAGAAAAACTTGTTGAGCTGGAGAAGGAGTTGGTAATGCAGTGGGTGAGAGATGAAAGCGAAAACCTAAGGTTTAGGGTTGAGGCAGAACTCCCTCCTTTTAACGGTGTAGGACAGATGGGCAAAGCGGACAGCCACAATCTGGCTTGACATTCACACCCCAGGGCAGATCAGAGAAGGCAGAGTGGCCAGGAGTCACAGAGCAGAAACATTTCGGCTCCAGTTGGGGTGTGCAGGATATAAAATGTATGAAACACTCTTTCCCTTAGAGTCTACTTTGTCTGGCATGGGTATAGCTATGCCAACTTTTTTTTGATTAGTATTTGCATGGTATAATTAATCTTCTTACCTACAATCTTAGGATGTTTCTCTTGTTGACACCCTCTAGTTTCATTGTGCTTGTGGACGTTGACCCTCAGAAGGCTGATAGTCTTGGTATATTCCTGTCTCCTACATGGTGAGTTCTGGGAGGGCAGGGGCTGTCTTCTTTGCTTTGGACCCACCCCACCCTCCCATAGTTTCTCACCCAGTGCAGTTGCTTCATGGTCTGCCAAAGGGGGGTTGTCTCCCATCCCTCAACAAGGTAGGAATTTCACTCTTAATGAACAGTGAAGCAGAAGTCACAGGACACCAAGACACAGAGATGGGTCACATCTTGCACTTTCCCTTTACTGCATAAAAATCACAATGCCAGGTATCACCTGCTCAGCTTCCAGCCTCTGCCCCCTTGTGCTTTTCTTCACCTGACCATTCACAGCTGTCCTGAGAGGGGAAATTTCCTATCCCTTTTTATCATTTCACTCAGGACAGAAATGAAAGACCTATGATGACACTGAATTAGTGTTCTCTTACCTTATTTGAAACATTGCTGAACCACCTTCTTCCCAATTTTGCATAGAAATATAAATGTCAAGTATAATTTTCAAGCAGGAGTTTTTGTTGACAATTTAAACACTGTGTAATCATAAGAAAGAACACTTCAACGAAGGACACTGACACAGTACTTAAGTCTTCCCTCTAGCTGCAAATAGACCAGAAGCACGTGGGCCTTGGTGTAGCTCACAAAGGAAACTTGTTATATGGTAGCATCTCATGGTCTTTCTAGGGGAGAGACTCATTGACAGCTTCCAATGGACTTCAATAAAGCTTGGCACATAGTAGGTGCCAGGGGATGCCTTGGAATGACTGAAGGATGATTGCTTCTCAGGGCCTAATCTTCCCATTTCTCTTGATTACAACAGGCCCGTTGACTGGATGGATGGACCATACGCTCTGTAAGGTCACTAGCAGCACCCAGTGTAACTAAGAGCAAATCTCCCATCCCCTTCCAAGCTCCTCACCCATTAACGCACAACTCTCTACACTAGGAACAATCAAAACATCCCATCAGCCTGACATAAATGGCTCTGAAGCCATGTAGCTTATCTATGAAATCCTGACTTTAGGAAGAGCAAGTGAACATTCATCTAGGATGAAAAAAATAGTTTCCTTTGACCTCCCACTTCCTTTGGCCTCTCACCTTCTTTCAGTGAGAGATGATGCTTGTTTAGGTCTTTCCTCGTGGCTAAGCCAGAGCTTTGACTGGGTCATCGGAATAGCCTCAGCCAGCTGTGGGAGAAGCTATCTGGAGCTTCTAAACCAAGCCACTGTCGTCATCAAGCTGGATGGCAAATCAGTTTCGTCCCTTGCACTAGTTCCCATCAGCTGGTAGTGGCCGCATGGAGCACAGTTCTGGAGCAGCACCTGAGGCCTTATCTAAGGCTTGGTGGAAAAGAACTTCTGATTGCTCATCCATCCCTACCTCGGTTATTATTATGAAAAAGTCACCCAAAACTTGGAAATAAGGCACAACGACATCTGTGATCTTTCTGGTATCAGGCCGGAGCATTGTCTAAAAGCCCTCTAAGAGCCACCTGACCCTCCAAGGAAATGTGAACTTACATATTGACCAGGGACCCAGCTCTGCAAGGGTAGATAGTAACTTGGAAAAAACTTAGGGGGTGCAAATTACAATATTTTTATGCGGTAGAGATGCAGATGATTTCTGATCAGCAGGGAATATAGACCCAAACAGTATGAACATATTGTTTGTAGAACCTTAACCAGTCTTGCAGTTTTGTATTGCATTTAGCAGTCTAATTCTAGCATCCTTCTATTATTTTAAGAGTGCTATATTTTATATATCAGTTCTCATATCCTCTCTGAAGCCAGCTCTGCCATCCCACTGGTTCTCTCATTATGAGTTAAATAAAATGTTGGTGCATGCTCAGTCTGCATTTGTTTGAGATTTTAATATTTTCTGAAACTTATTTCTTGACAGTATGGATGGAGGAGGGAGGTGGCATGGAAGTTGTGAGCTTTCTGTTTGTGGCCTGGAGTCCAGAGGAAGAGAGGGCTTTGAGTATGATGCCTACACAGGCTTCTGTTCTGCAGTTCATCCCAGGCTCTCCATCTGCCAGGAACCCAGCTCTGTAGGTAGAGACACACATATGTGTATTCAGTTGCCTGCTTGGGTCACCCAGTTATCTAGTGATGAGAGAGATCATGTTGCCTTTCAATATTAGAGGAGATTTTGGAGACCTAATGAAACGCCATCAACCTTATGCAAGGAAATGATGTGTCACCTCAAGCGCAGCTCAAAGAAGTGAGCTTGAATAAAACTTCATTTGGTCCAAAGCCTTCTCCACATCACAACATCTTTCCTAATGCTCTCCTGTTCCAGCTTCCCTCCCATCAGTACCACAGCACCCCATAATTAGCAGTATGGAGTAATAATAACTAACGCTTATTGTGTGCATAATATTTACCAGGTAAATTCTAAGTACTTAATACAGATTAAGTCATTTAATATTATAACCACTCTATAAGATAGGCACCATTAATTATCATCCTCTCCATTTACAGATGAAGGTACTAGAGCACTAGAAAAATCAAGTAACTTCCCCCCAAGATCTCATAGCTCATCAGTGGCAGAACTGAGATTTGAACCCTGGAAGAATTTATGCTATAACCACTTCACAATAGGCTCCTTTCACAAATTAGAAGTTGCACAAATTCAACTTAAAAAGCTCAACTCTTGGGATGATGAAAAAGTTCCAGAGATGGATAGTGGTTATAGTTGCATAGCATTGTGAGTGTATTTTTTATGCCACTGCATTACATACTTAAAAGTGGTTAAAATGATAAATTCGTATGGTATGTATATTTTACCACAATTTTTAAAGAACTCAGTTCTACTACATACTAGCTGTGTGACTTTGGGCAAATTAACCTTCTAAGCCTGATTTCTTATCTAAAAAGGGAGATGATAACAGTACACGTGTCATGGGGTTGCTGTAAGGATCGAATTGGTTAATTCAAGTAAATTGCTCAGCAGAGTTCCTGGCACATAGGAAGACAGAAATGCTTGTTAGCCTAATAAATAAATAAATAAAGGCAGTAAAGATTCTTATCAGGAAGAATAGGAGGTGTGAACTTCATTGTTTGTCCATGAAAGACTACCTTGTACTCTTGTGGGAGGAAGAAGCATCAGCCAATCATCAGGCGTCCCACCATCCAGCCTCAACCTAGAAAGGACACACCAAGGTAACCTCATCTCCACAGCAAATGTGCTCAGATACAAAGAAGAAAAAACCAACTGCTATTATCCTATGTTTGGGGGCCCTTATTAACTGCTAGGCACCAGCTAAACCCTTTGCATTATCATCCTATTATCATGGTAACTGTATGAAATCAGCATTATCACCTGCATTAGAGGAAAAGAAGAAAATCCCTAAGATGCAGAGAAGTTAAACAGCTTGCTTAAGGTCACCCAGCTGCTGAACAACAGACCCAAGATCTGAAACCAAGTCTATGCCTCTTAGTCAGTTCTGACTGTTATAACAAATCACCATACGTGAAATGGCTTCAACAACAAACATTTATTTCTCACAGTTCTGGAGTGTGGCAAGTCCAAGATCAATGTGCCAGCAGATATGGTGTCTGGAGAAGACCCACTTCCTGGTTTGCAGATAGCCATCTTCTTGTATCTTCATGTGGCAGAGAGAGAGAAAAGCAAGCTCTCTCCTTTCTCTTCTTCTAAGGGCACTAATCCCATCATGAGGGCTCTACCCTCATGAACTAATTACCTCCCAAAAGTTCCACTCCTAATACCGTCACATTGTGGGGTAGGCTTTCAACATATGAATTTGGAGGGGATGCATTCAGTTCATAACACTCTCTAAAAATAATTCCAAAATACCCATATTATACCACCATGCTGCTTTGCTACCAAGAGTGTGACATGTTTGGAGCAATATTAACCAGAGTTCAAAACACAAAACAAAACCAATCACTCTGCAGGAGGAGGAGAGAGTTCTCCTTTGACCTTAAAATGGGAGAGACTAGTAGAGTCTCCCCAGTTCTTCTTATAAGCTTCCCTGGAAAAGTGTTCCCTCAAACACCAGTCTCCCTTTCCTCTCCCAGCATGCCCAGGTCAAATCTTAATCTCACCCCTTACATTATAGCCTGAAGCCTTCCATCCAGGAGAGGCCACCTAATGACTTGGGATTATGAAGTTGTTTCTCAGTAGAAACCAAAAAAGAAGAGATGGGAATCCAGGACCTGCCTGGTCCCCATGCTACTGTGTCCCTGCAAGTGAGGCAGAGTCCCAGGCAGAGCGAGAGGAGGAGTGGGCTTTTGGGATGGTACACAAGGAGAAATGCACGCTCCCTCCCTCTTTGTAGAGGGTGCATCCTTCTTGGAGCCATTCACCCTGAGGACCCATGAAAATGTGGGGCTGTGTTTTGGGAGTGGGCCTTTGAAAACACTGTGACGATGAGGAGGAGGAGATAATTAAAATACTTGTGGTTGTAAACAATGGAAACTGAGTTCTGACTCTTTGAACAAAATGGGAGTTGTTTATATATATATATATACATATATATACATATATATATGTATATATATGTATATATATATGAGATTCACTTAATCAAGGCAAGTCTGGAAGACTAAGTTTGAAAAATAGAATTGATGGGACCAAGTGCCTCCAAAGGGTCACGAAACAGGAAATGCAACAACTATCATTTGTGGGAGACTGCCATCATCACTCTTCATATCCCTCAGTGGACATTCCATATCCTAGGAAGGTCATACATTTGTTCACGATACCCAAGTCCTAAAGGTTAAGATTCTGGGATAGGCAGGCTTTAGATCTCTGGCTTCCATAGTTGGAGGAAAAGCATTTCTTTCCACCAAGATCTCACACCTGGGGAATGACTTCCAAATAGGAAGGTAAGTGGATGCTGAACCACACAACATCCCCCTTACCCCGACTCCTGCCAAAAAATTCCAGCCATTGCAATAGCAATGACGTGTATTAGTATCAGTAGCCCTTTTAGGATTTTTTCCAGTCCCAGTTTGCTTGAATACCATGAATATTCAAGATGAAAGTGTAACTTTTGTGATCATCAATGAAAATGTCTTGCGCAAACATTTGTCTTACCTAAAAATCATACCCAGTCTAAAAAATAGCATGTTTCCAGTTAAGACCTTCTCTATATGGAATTAGTTCATCTTGGGTAGTTAGGAGAGAGAGCACAGGACAAAGTCAAAGAAAGAGGTTACATGATATCCAGTGGTGAATCATTACCTATTATCAAAATAGGAGGAAGAACAGAAAGTAGAGCTAAACAAAATTATCTCTCTGGTAAAATTCCCAGGGCATTTACCTGGTGGCCAGAACACTCTCACGTGGATGGAATGACCTGAGAAGAACAAATAATTTAGATCAAAAGTTTTGAGTTTCTTTGTTGATATTCCTGCTTGCCATGGTAAGCTGGGATTCTCACTTTCGTCATCTTCATGTTTTGCAATATGGTAAATAAGTTTTGTGCTGATCCAGGACAGGGTGTCTTACCACACTGGACGTGCTGTACCTACCGCTGTTCTTCTAGCCAAGTGTGATCTCAGTAGTCTAGAATTGCCAGTGATCAGCTGAAATCTTTGATTTCCACCATGGGGCTCAGCAAGGATTTTGTGTCACCTTTTTCCAGAGGGACCATGCTCACAGACTTTGGGGATAAAACCCCAAAGGGAATTTTAACAGAAAAATTGCTTTTCTATGGAAGAGGGCCACTAAACAGTAATATCACTCACCCTAACCTCCTTTATTTTTTTCTTTAGTCTCATCTTTCTTCCTCTCCTAGGATATTGTGGCATTGCCTGTTTTCTCCATCAAGCATTATTTGACTTTTCATTCTTCACTGAATCCTTCCCTAAAGTGTATACTTGTCAGAAATTAATTCTGTTGCAAAAGAAAGAAACCCAACTTAAAATAGTTTAAAGGAAATGTATCTGCTCACACAATTTGGAAATCAGTCCAAACAGTAGAGCAGCAGGTATAGCTAGATCAAGGGACTCAAACTATGTCATCAAACTTTGGTTTTTCCTCATCATTCTGGCCCACTTTCCTCTATCCTGGCTTCATTCTCTACCAGGCTCTCCTCTTTGTGGGCTCTAGAGGCTTCAGTTTAACATGGACATTATAATGGAAAAGGATACCCTTTTTCTCCCAGAGCCCATTAGCAATCCTCCCACCATCGGGGGCCATGACTGGTTCTTCTTGGGTCATGTGGCCCCCCCCCACCCCGAACCAGTCACTGGAGCCAAGGGTATGAGTTGATTGGCCAGCCTGGGTCACATGCCCACCCCTATGATGGGGATGTAGCGTCCACTGAGTGACAGTCTCACTAAAATCCGCCCCCAAAGGAGTGCTGGGCAGGCAAGAGTAAGCAACTTCAGACTACAAACATATCTTCAACCTTTACATTAGTTCCCAAACTTTCTCCCTTCCTTTTGCTTCTTATTTCTTGCTGTGGAATTCTGAGCTGGGTATTAAGCTGAGACTCTGAAACACCCACCTGGTCCTGCCATGGACATCGCTACACCTGAGATCCCAGAGGGAAATATTGGCTTATAAGATAAATCAGTAGAGAAACATTATTTGGAGCCACTCCAGAGCAGGTGTTCAGGGGTCCTAGGTCCCTGAGTGGACGACTGTGTGTGAGTTGGACTGGGAAATTTTACTGGGCAGGAGATAACAGCACCTCGTCAGAGCTGTCTGCATGGAATTACTACTCTTCCTCAGAATTACACCATCCAGAATGGCATTCCAAAACATGGTCTTTATCACCAGTATAATGAAACTGATGAAATTTAATGTTCCATTCAATAGTATAGTAAAGTTTATTTGTAGGCCTTTATCAGCTCGCTATGTAATAAAAGAAATCATATTTTCCCTGGATGCTTTTTTCTAATTCCTTCCTCTTATCCTGGGTTGTGAGGATGGCCCACTTGCCTCTGCCAGCTTTGGGAAAATACAGAAAGGGAAGAGATAAAGGGGAGTGGGTGAGGGTTTGAATGCAATTTGTATGTGATGCTGTGTGGCCAGGTATTAAATGTACCTTGTATCCTGCAGAAAGCAGGACTGGGGAAGAGAAAATACTTTTTGCCAGGAGTCCTGTTGTCGAATTACCTGTTCATTATGCCTTCTGCCAAGAATACGACGAATTGTGGATATATTGGGGGCTTCCGTCTGCAGTTAGCTCTTACTGGTTTTTTACAGTAAATCAAGGACATCATTTACTGTGCAGACATGGTCAGGGCCTGGATTTCATATGTAATACTTGTCTCTTTTCTGAGAACCTATAGGTATTGTGCTAAAACTGAAATATATTTTAATGCTTATAATACTTTCAGGTAACTTAGTCTCTTCTGGTTTAAAACAGGGTCTTCCAGATGAATGTGCAGTGGAATTCAAGATCCCCTCCCCTGCCATCTCTTCTTCTTTTCCTTGCCCTAATCCTAAGAATCTGGGTCCGTAGGAGCTGGTGTATTTTCCTGGCACCAGGGAAGCAGCGTTGTCTCATCTTCACTGGCCTCTGGTTGGATTTCTCATCCTTGCTTTAGCCCCTAGCTCAAGTGGCCTCTGCTACAGTATTCCCCTGAACCACCCCACAGGTGCGCTGGGTCTTCATTCTGGAGCTCTTCACTACTCTCTCCAGTAGTGCTCTCTTCACTACTCTCTCTCTCTTCACTACTCTCTTCACTACTATTCCAGACCTCCACTCCCACCCAAACCCAGGGGAGTCATGGCCGGAGTGCTGGTGAGAGGTGGTCAGTCTTTCTCCAACCAGATAGGCCACACTGTGGTTTCTTTCCCTCCGAGGTAACCCCAAGGTAGTGTGGAAGCACTCCTATGGGAAACCAGCTAGGAGCTTCTCTGATCCAGGATTCTCAGACCCACCTGGGTCTGTATTCAACACCTTCTCCCCATGCCTCAGAGTGATTTCAACCCCTCGGAGGCTGTGGAACAGAAAGTAGACCCTGTCTGATGTCTCCAGCTCTCTCTCACTGTCCTCAGAGAGATTCCCTCTCCTTCTGTGACCTGACCACAAATCCCGCAGGCTGCTTACTCTATGGCTTAGAGCAGTGGTTCTCAAACTCGGGTGTGCATCTCCTGGAGGGCGCATTACAACACAAGTTGCTGGGCCCACCCCCAGAATTTCTCATTTAGTAGGTATGGCCGGTAGAATAATGGTCTGATGTATGGCTAATGAGAATGGCATAAGAATTCCTGGTGCCTGTGAATATGTGACCCTCACATGGCAAAAGGGACTTTGCAGACATGATTAAGTTAAGGATCTTGAGATGGGAGATGATCCTGGATTATCTGTGTGGGTCCAATGTCATCACAAGTTCCTTAAAACAGTGAGTCAGGAGGGTAAGAGTCAAAGGAGATGAGATGAAGGAGGCAGAGGTCAGAGTGATGCAGCCACAAGCAAAGAAATACAGAAGACCTTTGGAAGCTGGAAAAGGCAGGAAATGAATTCTCCCCTTGAGCCTCCAGAAGGAACACAGCTCTGCTGACTTTACCCTTGTATGACCCGCTTCAGAATTCTGACCTCCAGAACTGTAAAATAATAAATGTCTGTTGTCTTAAGCTGCTAAGTTTTTTTGTGAGTTGTTACAGCAGCCATAGGAACCTAAAGTACGATTGGGTTGGCTCCTGAGAACCTGCATTTCTAATAGGTTCTCTGGAAATTAATAAAGAGAAACCTCATTTTAAATGGAGTCAGGAGGCCAGAAGGGGGTGCTCTCATGCCCGACCACTAGAGGAATTGCAGACCCATCAGAAAGAGAGGTACTTTGCATCTCCAATAGGAAGAAGGTTACTACTTTACTACCCAGCAGGAGGAAGAACTCCTTGCTGGGCAACATTCCAGCCAATGAGAGACTGTCACAGCTCAGCCAATGAAAAGCCACTACACTTTGAACTCCCAGTTTCCTCCAATGGACTCTGTTTATAACAGCTCCTCCCAACTCCCCTTTCTCCTCTATAAAAGAAAAGACCTCTCTGTTCTCTAGACTTGCCTGTGGTTTGCCGTAGATTGCCTGTCCCAAGGTGCAATTCTTTGCTGTTTCGAATAAACTCATTTTGCTGGTAAAGTAATAACTGGCTGTTTTATTATTTTAGGTCAACTGTTCTCAGGTGATGCTGATTCTGCGGGTCCAGGGACCACACTCTGAGAACCACTGGCTTAGAGTGAAACACACAATCCTCAGTCCCCCAAACCTTGCACAGCAGGTTGTATAAAAACTTTGTTCTCTCAACATCCAAATCATGCAAATGGAAGCCTTGGGCTTCATAACTCTTATCTCCAAAAAGTGCCTATTTTGGAAATCAACACTTAACACTTGATTTTTTTTCTTCTTTTGTTTTTTCTGTTCTACCCTAAAACAATGGTGTAGAACCACTGGACAGTCAACATGACCAGCCATTAAAAATGTATCATATTAGTATTTTATAACTATTTATCTCACTTTATCTTTTTTTATTATTTTCTTTGGGGTGAAATCACAGAGCATTGTCAGTTTGTCTACTCTCCCCAAACCTCCATGGGGTTGGAAAATAGAAAACCTGCACATTCTAGAAAGGAAATGGGACAAAGGGAGGTTTGCAATGAGCAAGATATCTGGATCTCTGCTTCCCTCATGTCAAGCTGGGTTTTTTTCTGGTTACTTTCCTGCCCCCTCTGTTCACCAGCTCCTCCCCTTTTGCCTCTACCAGGTGAACTTGGCTACACCTCCCTGAGTGTCTGACGTTGCTCCTTTCAGTTGGCCTTCTCCAAGTGATAATGCTGCCTTTTCCATCCTGGATGCTCAGATGGAGGCCTCAGGGATGGTTTCTATGGACACCAAACCCAGCCAGTCACATGCCCCATGTCTGCCAAAAGACCTCAGCGGCACTGCTTGAGTTGGGAGACCTCATCCTATTATCCCCAGGGCTCCTGGTAGAGGAAGGGAGAAGAGGGGCATGGAGCGCTGATTACATACAATGAATCCAATACCTTGGAAGCAGTAGTTACAGTAGGATATCAATGCACAATGAGAAAGACTCGATTTGACTGTGGTCCTTACCATTTCCTCCTCCTTTTCTCCCTTTCCTCTCTCTTTTCCCTCTTCATTTCTCTTTCTCTTCTGCCTCTCCTGGCAAGCAGTGGAGTCCAACCTGGATTTCAATTCTAGCTCTGCCTTTTGTTAGCTGTGTGACCATGAACTAGGAACTTAACTTCTCTGATCCTCAGTTCCCTTACCTATGAAGTAAGGGTGAAAATTCCTACCTCCATTCTCAAATGAGAACTAGATGAGAGAATATCTGAAATGTATTCAGTGTAAACACCCAATTAATGCTCTCCATGGTGATCATTTCTACCCTGCAGTAAGTCCTACTGAAACCTCACAACCCAGACTGAGACTCAAACCCGCCGTCTTTTAACTGAAATCGCACACCTGGTCTCACGACTTAATGAAGCTCAGGTTCTTTATGTCTCATCACAGAAGGAATTCAGTGAGAGACAAAGTGATAGGTAAGAAGTAGATCTACTGAGAGAGAGACACACCCCATAGACAGAATCTGGTCCATCTCAAAAGGCTTGAGAGCACCCCAAAATATGGGGTGGTTAGTTTTTATGGGCTGGGTGATTTCATAGGCTAATGAGTGGGAGGATTATTCCAACTATTTCGGGGAAGGGGTGGGGATTTCCAGGAATTGGGCCACCGCCCACTTTTTGGCTTTTTATGGTCTGCCTCAGAACTATTATGGCTCCAGTGGGTGTGTCATTTAGCTAATGTATTACAGTGTGCGTATAATGAGGCTAAAGGTCCACTGGAAGTTGAATCTTCTGCCATCTTGGGCCTAGTCGGTTCTAACCAGTTTTATGTCATATGCTCAATGTCTATGTCATTCTTTTCAAGTTTGTGCCCTGCCCCCTTCCCTGCTGTCTCGCTCTTCAACCAACAGAGTTCACAGGGGCTGCAAGGTAGGAAACCACAACTTTAATGGGAAGCTCGAGATTCCCTTTCATTCCAAGACTCTAACATTTCCCACTGATTTGCCTACATGGCCTCATTCTTCCAGTTAGGCATGCTTAACACTCTGGGCGTGCTCCTTCCATAGCTGTGCATTTTTTTGTTAAAATAATCAAATATGCCAGTAGGGCTAAGGGAAACAAAGCAGAGCCACAGATAAGTCATTTTCCCCGGTGCATAAAATGCAAAGGGGCTCTTAGCAGAGATGGCATGCTGGACGTCCAGGAGCACTGGGGAGATGTCCATTACAGAGTAGGTTTGCATTAACGTGAGAAAATTGCGTTCCCTAAGGATATAGTCCTGGCCGTAGTCCTCTTGCACGTCAGGGGTGAGGTGGTCCAGGATGTTTTTCTCCAGCTTGTCCCACATGTCACTCGTGCCTGTGATGTCTGAGATGCAAGAAAAAAAGAGAGGTTCAGATGCTGGGAAGGCTAAAACAGGCATGTCCTACCCCTAATTGGGAGGAAGGCCCTTGTGAATTGGCTTCTGTTGGGAAGGACATTCCCAAATGCCTTTTAAAGTATGTGCTTTATAATGGCAATTCTATTCTTTTAAACATACATACAGAACAGTGCACAGATGAATAGGTTTCCACAAACCGAATAGCTCATGTAACCAGCAACCAGACCAAGAAAAGGGCAAACCAGCCTCAGCCACCTTCCCAGGAGCCACTGTCAGATGAACAGAGTAGAGTAGCTTTGCCTGACTTTAGACATATGCACACATGGATGCATGTATTGTGTAGTCAGTAGCTTTCCATTCTGTAAATATGCCATAAATTATTTATCTATTATACTATGATGGGCGTTTGGGTTGTTTTCAATTTGAGGCTCTTACGAATAGTGCTGCCACAAACATTCTAGTACATATCTTTTCATGACTATTATATACAATATAAAATATAATGTATATAATATATATTATCTATATGATATGTATATACCTACACATATAATTTTTTAAAATATAGCAATAACGTCTGCTTCTGTGTATAAAATTAAATATATAATGTTGGGAGTTCCCTGGTGGCCTAGTGGTTGGGATTCCGGGCTTCCACTGCCGTGGCCTGGGTTCAATCCCTGGTCAGGGAAGTTCCCGCAAGCCACGCGGCCAAAAAAAAAAAAAAAAAATGTTAAAAAAATATGTAATGTTGAGCATCATGCTATCTGTTTTTTTAAAAGTCTTTCTTGAATTTGTTACAGTGTTGCTTCTATTTTATGTTTTTGGTTTTTTGGCCCCAAGGCATGTGGGATCCTAACTCCCTGACCAGGGATCGAACCCATACCCCAACCCTCCCATCCCCCCAACCCCGCCCCGGCACTGGAAGGTGAAGTCTTAACCACTGGACCACCAGGGAAGTCCCTCATGTTATCTATTTAATAAATATAATTTTAATTTCATTTTAAATAACACGTTAAATTTTAACATAAATTATATGTGATTAAATATATAACCATATATTTAATATAGAAGTAAATTCCTGCTTATTATATAAAATCTAATAGTATCTATATATTTACTTTAAAATATAGTAGTAATGGCTGCTCATTATATAAATAATGAATAATGAGGAGATGCATATGTTTTTAAAATTAATCTCCTCTGAGGAAACTTACAGTATTGTGTGTCATTCTACACTCCCTCCTTGCTCATACAAACATATAGATATGTTTGACTTTGGCTTAATTTTACTTTACCAGGAACAAACAAAACACAAAAAGGATCATACTATACGTATTTTCCAGGAATTTGCATTTTTGTTTGTTTGTGGGTTTTGATTTTTGTTTGTTTGCTTAGTAATGAATCACAGACCTGCCTCCTGGTCAATGGCTATAGTTTTCAACCAGAGCAGCAGAATTTTCCATTGAGCAGCTTTTAGTCACCATTTCTCTGTCAGAAGACTTGCCAGTCATTCCTAGGTTTCACCATTTCAGGGAACGCTGCCGTCACCAGCTTTGCACAATGTATCCTTTTGTTTTTCGGCGTTCACTTCTTTAGGCTACAGTCCCCAAAGGGTGGCTGTCTGGTCAAAAAACACATTCATTTTGAATTTTAATAGCTAGTGCCAGATTACTTTCCAGAAAGGTTGCAGCAACCCACACTCCCTCCTACAAAGTGTGTGATTGCTCAGAGATTGCTGCGGGGATGAATCTTTGCTAGCCTGGGTGACTCCTGGATACCAGGACTGCAGGGGAGCCTCACTATGAAATGAAGCCAGTGAAATCCAATTATACGCATGGAAATGCAAACGGAGTTTCCATTGCTCATTTCTTTTCACGAAGGCACCACCAAACTCAAAGAAATGATTACCCTGATAGTTACTACTCCAGAGGGCTTCTGCATCTTAAAAAACATGTTTGCATGAACTATTGTTCCTCCAGCTACTTCTGCTGCAGTCTCTGCTCTCACAGGGGATTCCTATTCCTCTCCACTTACTCCCTCTTTAAACACCTCATGGACTTTCTAATCACTCTTGTGCCTACCCTGTCCAAAATCCCCAAAACTCTCTTTATTGATGACAAAGCCGCCACCCTTTTGTCATCCTTCACCTGCCACTTTTGACACACACTTGCCCATCCCCTGCCACTTTGGGGCTACACACAAGCTGGTAAGATGACGTGGATCCAAATCCCATCTCTGCCTCATGTCAGCACTGTGGCTTAGACACTCCTTAACTTCTCCGCGCCTCGGTTTTCTACCCATAAGATGGGACTATTATGATGCCTACCTCATAGGTGAGGATTAAGTGAGATTGTACACATAAAGTCTTAAAATCTGTGAAGCGTGCAATATTCTTGAGCTATTTTTTATTGCAAGGTACCCAAAAAATCTGATATGTCTCCCTGAATGTCTTCAGGAGCTCTTTGTGTCCCTAAAGATTCCTTTCGTCATCCCCCACTTCAAATGTCATTCTCCAAACTTAAGTCCTCAGCCCTCCACCGTCTGGCCTCTTGCCTTTAGAGAGCCCATCAAATATCAGCTTTAAACTGAGGACATCTTGATATAAAAGAACCAGGCTCTGCACCTAGGGATCTGGTTTCAAATTCCCCACCATCGTGGTGTCACAGATGTCCATGCTGAGCTATATATTACCCATCCTACTTCAGTGTCCTCACCTGGTGAATGATGTCAATTAAACCTACTCCTCAGGGCTGTGATGCAGATTAAGACATATATGGAAAGGATGGGAGTAAAATTGGAATGATATTTAAGGAAACAATTTGGAATTATCCAATAAAGTTGAAGATAATTAAAATCTATGATCCAGTCATCCCATTCCTGGGTATATGTCATAGGAAAAATCACACACACATCCGCCACAGTAGGTGTGCCAGAATGTCCACAGCTGAATTGTTCACATTGTCCAAAAGTGACCCAAATATCCCATCGATAGTAGAAAAATTGTGGCATATTCACAGAATACTAGCAATGAAAATGAATGAACTACAGCTACACACAATGTAAATGAACTGTGAAAACATAATGTTTGGTGAAAGAAGCCAGATGCAAAAAAATACATACACATTGATTCCATTTAAAGTTCAAAAACCAGTAAAGCCAAACTATTGTTTGGGGATGCATGTATGCATGGAACATTGTCAAGAACAGCAAATAAACGAATGTTACAAAAAGTATGACGGGTTACCTGTTGCAGGGAGGAGAGGGCTAAAACTGGAGAGGACCATGTGAGGGCTTCTGAGAGCTGGCAGTGTTTTATTTTTTGATCTGGATGTTAAGTACATGAATTTTTATAATATTGATAATTTATTAAACTATGTGTGTATATGATATTTCTCAATTAAAACAACAAGATCAACAATATCAGGGAAGAATGTACGGGAAATGGCTAGTGCCTGATAAGAACAGCTGCCCAAAACGTTAGCTATGACAATTCCAGTGAGTCCTTGAAACTGTAACTTAACTGCAGGGTTGCTCTCTGGTCCAAAGGGAATCTTGCCTCGTGTGTTGGAAGTTTTCGTTGGCTGTGTCACCAGACTCTCAATCCTCCTGCCAGGTTCAAAATCAAATTCATCATTCTCCCCTTCCACTAGCTGTCAGGCAGCTTTTTGTGCTCTGTCTCTCAGGCTGCCATATTCGGCATCATCTTTGACCCACCCTCCTTCTCCATCAACTCCCCTCAACTCTCCTACCTGCCCAGGGAGTCCCCAAGTTGGAAACCCCTCTCAAGACTTCACCTTCCCTCCATTCCTACTGCTCTGGTCCCGCCTCTCGACCTGAGTGGCCCAGGTCTCTTTCCCTCAGTTTCCTTCTCAGATGAGCCCTTTCACCGAGTCTTCATGCTCCTCCTGGACAACTCTGGGAGATCCTGGCTGCTAAATGCTTCAAGACAAAGTTCTGCTTTTCTTTTAGATTTTTATCTGGTGCATTTGGGTTAATATTCAGACCTCTAGGGTTTGTTCTTTAGTGTGTTAGGCATCCCTCCCAGTGTGTGGTCTTTTATTAGATATGCTCTTTTACATCTTCATTTAGATCACCGATTACATGGTTAATGACCCAGAACTAAGGACTGAGTCATGGGGGTTGCCTACATCTGCTCAGAGTCCAGAAATTCAGGGAGCGGAGAGGAGAGGATGGCCATCTCCTCCCGGGGTAGAAGGATGTGGGTCATGTCCTTCAGAGGGGAGGAGGTTGTGTTTGAAAAATACATAACATCAAAACTTAATTCCTTGGTGAAAGGAGGCAGGGGAGCAACCATACATTGCAAAACCTGGCACCTGCCCCTCTATGCTTAGAAGAAGCCCACCCATCCCAACCCCTCTTTGGTCCACCACCGAGGGGTTTGGCTTGAACTCTGTCAAAACAAAGGACCTTCAGCATCCCTTCCAGAATGAATATTGCAGGGCTCTGGGGCTCAGACACCTACTTGTTCGGAAGCCTCCAGGCTGGATGACAGAGACTTTAACTCCCCATTTGGATAGCTCTTGTCTCATGACTGCTGAAAACATGGTCAGAGCTGCCTTGGATGAGCTATAGGCTGCCATCTTCTCCATTGGAACCCCTCCTATGGGAATAAGGGGAGAAAAAAAAAAACAGGTCTGATGTTTTCATTTGTTCATCCACTAAGTATTTAGATGGCACCTACTTCATGCCTGGAACTGGTATCAGTGGTGACTAAGGCAGAGAAAGGAAGACAAAGGCCCTCTGTATGCAGGTGAATGCATATTCTTGGTCACATCATTGTCTGGCTTCCTTTGCTTCTGCTTTCCATGCCTGCTTCATCAGAGCTGGTCCAATGGCAAACCAAGTATAAGGCTCAATCTCTCCCAGCTTCTAAGCTCAATGTGATTTAGGTGGGATAAAGAGCATCTGCCCCAGCCTCTGACCTTACAGTTTGGCCAACCTACATTCTGAGATTCTGGGTGGACATATCTTTGGGGAAGTGGGGGCAGACTGGGCACTGTTCTCTCTATTACAGAACTTGTAGTTGAACAAATTGGGTGTAATACTTGTTGCAACAAGGAGTAACACACGTCATAGGGAACCGTGGGGCATCTCTGTAAGAGAGTATGAACAGTCAGAATGGCTGTCATCAAAAAATCTATAAGTAATAAATGCTGGAGAGAGTGCGGCAAAAAGGGAACCCTATCACACTGTTGATGGGAATGTAAATTGGTGCAGCCGCTATAGAAAACAGTATGGAAATTACTTTAAAAACTAAAAAAAGAGCTACCATACGATCCAGGTATCCCACTCCTGCATATGTATCCAGAAAAGATGAAAACTCTACTTTGAAAAGATACATCATACACCCCAATGTTCATAGTAGCACTATTTACAATAGCCAAGACATGGAAACAACCCAAGTGCCCATCAATAGACAGTCGGCTTAAGAAGCTGTGGTATATATATATATATATATATACCATATATATGAAATGGAATAGTACTCAGCCATAAAAAATAATGAAATATTGCCATTTGCAGCAGTATGGATGGACCTGAGATTATTGCATCAATAGACAGTCGGCTTAAGAAGCTGTGGTATATATATATATATATATATACCATATATATGAAATGGAATAGTACTCAGCCATAAAAAATAATGAAATATTGCCATTTGCAGCAGTATGGATGGACCTGAGATTATTGGTGAAGTAAGTCAGACAAAGACAAAATTATATGATATCGCTTATATGTGGGATCTAAAATATACTACAAATGAATAGATATACAAAACAGAGACAGACTCACAGACATAGAAAACAAACTTATGGTTATCAAAGGGGAAAGTGGGGGGAGAATAAATTAGAAGTATGGGATTAACAGTTACAAGCTACTATACATAAACTAGATAAGCAACAAGGATTTATTGTATAGCACAGAGAACTATATTCAATATCTTGTAATAACCTATAATGAAAAGTAATCTGAAATATATATATGAATTACTTTGCTGTACACCTGAAACTAACACAATATTGTAAATCAACTAAACTTTAAAAACAAAAAACAAAAAAACTCAATAGACAAATGAGATGGTAGCTCAAACACAGGTGAGAATTTGTTACCTAAAAGCTAGATCTGAGGAAATCGCTAGGGATACGGAGAAAGTGGAAAATAGGAAAGAGAGGCATGGTAGGCAGAATAATGGTCCCTCAAAGATGTCCAGAGATGTCTCTGGAACCTATGAATATGTTAGATTATATGGAAAAGGGGGAACTATTATATGGAAAGGGGGAAAAGAGGTTGCTAATCAACCTTGAGATCATGAGCTTAGCCTGGATCATCCAGGTGGGCCCAATGTAATCACAAGGGTCCTTATAAGTGAAAGAGAGGAGAGAAGGGCATTGGAATGAGAGAGACGGCCCGATGTTGCTGCTTTAAAGACAGAGAAATGGAACCATGAACCAAGAATGCAGGCAGCCTCTAGAACCTAGAAAAGACAAGGAAATGGATTTGCTCGTAGAGCCTCCAGAAGGAATTCAGCCCTGCCAAAACATTGGTTTTAGCCCAATGAGACTCATTTCAGATTTCTGGCCCGTAGAACTGTAAAATAATAAATTGGGGGTTAAAAAAAAAGAGGGTGTGAGAAAGGACTTATTCTAGGAGGGCTAGCTAGGGCTGGGGGCAGATGCTCTTTATTCCACTTGAATCACATTTCTTGTAGAAGCTGAGAGAGATTGAGCCTTAAACTGTGTCTCTCATTGGACCAGCTGTGAGGGATGAGCTATGGAAGCCAGAAGCAAAGGAAACCAGAAAAGCGGTGTGACCTTACTTGGAATAAGGTTCTCTGCAGATGTAATTAAGGTACAAATCTCAAGACGAGACCATCCTGGCTTAGGATGGGTCCTAAATCCAATGATGGCTGTCCTTGTAAGAGACAGAGAAAGAGAAGACACAGAGAAACAAGGGAGCAGCCCATGTCAAGATGGAGACAGAGATTTGAGTGATGCTGCCACAAGCCTAGGAATGCCTGGGGCTACAGAAGCTGGGACAGGCAAGGAGGCATTCTCCCTCACAGACTTCAGAGGGAGGTGGCCCTGCCAGCACTTTGATTTCAGAACTTCTGGCCACCAGAACTGTGACAGTATAGATTCCTGTTGTTTTAAGCCACTAATTTGTTACGGCGGCCCTAGGAAATGAATACGGGTATGTTCCTGGTGTCCTTTTACTGGAAGACACGAGATTATGAAGGGGTTCAGAGCACCCAGGAGACCACATGGGGAACCCAGGATGACTGAGCCCATGACATTAAGGGTCCCAGGTTTGGCAAAGGTTTCCCTGGTCAAAGAAGCGTCCACTGGCTGAATTGATAAATAAACTGTGATACAGCCATACAATGGAATACAACTCAGCCATTAGAAGGAATGAACTTGATACACACAACAGCATGGATGAGTCTCAAAATAATTATGATGAAAGAAAGAGCCGGACAAAAAAACAGTATGTATTGTATGATTCCATTTATTTATAATTCTAGAAAATGCAAACAAATCTATAGTGATAAAATGGATCAGTGGTTACCTGCTGGGGGGGCAGGGTATGGGTTAGAATGGGGGACAAGGAAGTCTGGGGAATGAAGGTCATGTTCACTATCTTGATTGTGGTGATGGTTTCCTAGGTACATATCTATGGACCTTGAGGGCATTATGCTAAGTAAGCCAGACAGAGAAAGACAAATACCGTGGGATCTCCCTTATATGTGGAATCTTTAAAAAAAAAAAAAAAACTACAAATAATGTTAACTCATGGATACAGAGAACAGATGGTGATTACCAGAGCTGAGGGGTGGGGTGCTGGGGAAATGCATGAAGGAGGTCAAAAGGTACAAACTTCCAGTTATAACATAAATATATTCTGGGGATATAATGTGCAACATACTGACTATAGTTAACAATACTGTGTTATATATTTGAAAGCTGTTAACAGTAAATTTTTTTAATATAAATTTATTTATTTATTTCTATTTTTTATTTTTGACTGTGTTGGGTCTTCGTTGCTGCGCATGGGCTTTCTCTAGTTGCGGGGAGCGGGGGCTGTTCTTTACTGTGGTGCACGGGCTTCTCATTGCAGTGGCTTCTCTTGTTGTGGAGCACGGGCTCTAGGCGCATGGGCTTCAGTAGCTGTGGCTCGTGGGCTCAGTCGTTATGGCTCGCGGGCTCTAGAGCCAGGCTCATTAGTTGTGGCGCACAGGTTTAGTTGCTCCGTGGCATGTGGGATCTTCCCGGACCAGGGCTCGAACCCTGCGTCCCCTGCATTGGCAGGCGGATTCTTAACCACTACGCCACCAGGGAAGTCCAAGAGAGTAAATCTTAAAAGCTCTTATCCCAAGAAAAAAAAATTGTAACTGTGAGGTGATGGACGTTAACTAACCTTACTGTGGTAATCATTTCGCAACATATACATATAGCAAATCATGTGGTACACCTGAAACTAATACAATGTTATATGCCAATTATAGCCCAATAAAACTGGGGGAAGGGAATATAGGCATTGAAGTAGAGATACCTAGAATAGCTAAAGTCAATTATCATCATTATTCTTACATGATTATTAAAGCTTTGGTCTGGGTCTTCCCTGGCCGTCCAATGCAGTGGGCGTGGGTTTCATCCCTGGTGGGGGAACTAAAATCTCACATGCCATGTGCGGTGTGGCCAAAATGAAAAAGTAAAAGCTTTGGTCTGGCTCACATAACTTCCTTTTGGGAAAAACTCATCCTTACCTCCCTGTCTTTGTAGGAAGGCTGTCAGTCAACTGTTCTGTCCTCATTCAGAGAGGCAGCCTGACCGATCATAATACCCCGCGGTTAGACTATTCTCATTTCTCCACGGTTTTTAGAGGTGAGGTGAGCTTGGCCAGTTGGAAGGAAGGTTAGCAGAGGGCAGCAGTTAAAGAGCCAGCTTCTGGAGCCAACACTGCCTGTGTTCAAACCCCAGCTCTGCCATTGATTAGTAAAAGCAGTTAAAGTTAGGAAAACCAGTTTACGTTTATGCGCCTTTTAATCTGTAAATTAAGAATAATGATAATACATGTATCACAGCGTTGTTGTGAAAGTTAAGTGAATTAGTATATTAGAACAGTGTTTGGCATAAAGTAAGCTCCCTATTAGACCTTCCTATTATTTGCCAAGGCACTGGGATTTTTAAAAGCTCCCCCAGGTGATTCCAACAGGCAGATAGGGTTGTTAAACACTTCTAGAGAACATGTATGATTTTTTTCCATTTATTTCTGTCCTCTGGACATGTAAATATTAATACAACGTGGGCTCTGGAAAAACTGAGATCTCTGTTTTGGTTGTAGAAGTTGTGATCTCAGAAGTTGGATAGTGACCTGGCAGTGCTGTTTGATCCTTGATCCAAGTCTCACAGATGTGGGGCATAAGGTATGTTGTGTTTCAAGAGACTGAAATTAAAAGAGACTTTCTAGTGATATGCTGGAAGAAAGTTTTTTTGTTTATATGTTTGGTTTTGCTTGTTTGTTTTTGAGCTACGTATGCCTTGGTCAAAATATATTTCCTTTAAATTATGTTGAGTGAAAGCCGGTTTCAAAAGGTTTCATACTGTATGATTCCATTTATATAATATTCTTGGAAGAAAATTACAGAGATGGAGAACAGATTCGTGGTTGCCAGGAGTTGGGGAAGGGGTGAGCGTGTGGATGTGGCCATAAAAGGGGTATCTCAGGATCATTACGGTGCTGGAACCATTCTGTATTTGATTGTGTTCATAGTTACAGGCAGCTATACATAGGATAAAACTGCACAGACTTATAAACACACACACATAAATGGGTGCAGATATAACTGGTGAAATATGAATAAGTTCTGTGCATGGTACCAATGGTTTTGACATCGTACTGTAGTTATGTAAAATGTTATCATTAGGGGAGTCTGGATGAAGGGCGAACAGGACTCCCCTGTACATTTCCTTGCAGCTTCCTGTGAGTCTATAATTATTTCCAAATAAAAAGTTTAAAAATGCATACTCCCTTTAAGACACGCTTAGGTGGCTTCCCTGGTGATGCAGTGGTTACGAATCCGCCTGCCAACGCAGGGGACATGGGTTCGGGCCCTGGTCCAGGAAGATCCCACATGCCGCAGAGCAACTAAGCCCGTGAGCCACAACTACTGAGCCCGCGCACCTAGAGCCCGTGCTCCGCAACAAGAGAAGCCACCGCAGTGAGAAGCCTACGCGATGCCACGAAAAGTCGCTCCCGCTTGCCGCAACTAGAGAAAGTCCGCGTGCAGTACCAAAGACCCAACGCAGCCAAAAATATTTTTTAAAATTTAAATTTAAATTTAAAAAAAGACACGCTTAGGTCAGGAGAACTGCCTAGCTCCCATGTAGGTCTTTGACCATACCAAGGTCATAAGGTCTCCTAACATTTTGGTAAATAAAACTAAAAAGTTTATTGAAGTTTGGCATGGGAGGCCCAAAAATCAAGGCCTGGCTAATTTGAAATGTTAAAACATGAGAGAAACCTCCTAAGCAAGCTAGAGCTTTTGAAACATTTTCTGCCAAGGCTGCAACCAAATTTAAAGAGACAATATACTTCTTCCTCACTCCATTCCACGCTCACCCCCATCACTGATGGACGTGGCTAATGCAAAGGCAAAACTTTGCCCTTAGAGCAGTACTCGCTTAGGAGGTACCAAAACTGAATGCTGGGGTTCCCTCCAATCGATTCTAAGTAGCCAGTGCTGGTAAATGGCTCAGAATATGGGGTGACCTTGTTATTCAGCGACTTAATGGAACACCCAGTCAACAATGGGACGTGTTTTAACCAACCACGTACAGACCTATGGACTCTTTCCATCCTTCATAACTGCAAATCATCTAGCCCTACTTGGTGTAGCTACCATGAAGGCAGCATCCTCCCCTCTTCTAGAACACACCAGTCCCCCCCACCCAGCTTTTCTGCCTCAGGGAACTACTCAGTGAATCTGTTCCCTGGCAAGAATAAACTCAGCATTCATGTTTCTGATCACTCTGGCGGTCCTTGTCTTTCTGGTGGTCCTTGTTTTGACCTTATGGCATACTGTTGGCCGTGGCTAACACGGAGGGAAACTTGACGTTACAATCCTGGAGCTTACAGAATTGTGAGGCCCTTTCCCCACAGCCCCCTCAGGGGGCTCGGTCCTTGTCTTTGCCTGACTCCTTTGGTGGGGCATAAGCAACAAGTTAGTAACATTTCCCAAGGTTCTAGCATTCAAATGTTCTTGATATCCTCTGAGGTAACACAGGGCCTCAAAACACTCCTCGTAGCCATAATGATCAACACCTACCAGCAGATCCTCTTGTTGCTGACCTAAAGCTAACATATGACCATATAGGAATTATGGAAAAGAAAGGGCTTTCCAAGCGAGTGCTCTATTAACACAGGGCAGAAATATTGCAGCTTTTCAGCCTGAGGCTGTATAGGTAAGGTAGGTGTGATTTTTTGATTTATAATAAATACGTATTTGGTCATGGTTGCTGTTTCTGGCACAGGGCTTCTAAAACCCTGGGAATTTCCTAAGTGATGAGAGTGGCAAAGGTTAATAAGGACTTTTGTTATGTTAATGGAAACGAGAAACTCTCCTAAGGATGGGAGGGCTGCTTGCAAGTGGATCCAATCTTGTGATTAGAGGGTTGGATCTTTCAGTCCTACCCCGACCCCCGGGGAGGGGAGAAAGATTGAGATCAATCACCAATGGCTAATGATTTAGTCAATCACGTGCTATAACGAAGCCTCCATAACAACCCCAAAGGAGGGGGTTGGGAGAGCTTCCAGGTTGGTGAGCAGGGAGATTCGGGGAGTGTAGAGTAGTTCAGAGAGCGTGGAAGCATCACACCTTTTCCCTGTGCCTTGCCCTGTGTATCTCTTCATCTGGCTGTTGATTTGTATCCTTTAATATCCTTTGTAATAAACCAGTAATCCAGTGAGTAAGCAGGTTTCCTGAGTTCTGTGAGGTGCTCTAGCAAATTAATCAAACCCAAGGAGGGGGTAGTTGGTACCTCTGATCTATAGCAAATCGGTGAGAAGCACAGGTGATAGCCTGAGTTTGCCACTGGCATCCAAAGTGGGGATGGGGGGCAGTCTTGTAGTACTGAGCCCTAACCTGTGGGATCTGATGCTATCTCCAGGTAGAGAGCTTCAGAATTGAGTTGAATTGTAGGACACCCTGCTGGTATCTGAGCGTTGCTTGTTGGTGTTGGGGAAACTCCTCTCTCCAATATGAAACCAGGTGCAGGACACTTTTATAGGGGTACCAGGGTCTCATGCCCACAGCAGCTTTCTCATTTTCTAATATCCTCGCGAGCCAGAACACCCATGACCTTGTCTCAGGAGAAAGTAATGAGGGCTCCCAGCTGGTTTCTGCCTCCTCCAAGGTCAACTGGACTCAACTCAAGTAATAAACTCCAGGGAATTCCCTGGCGGTCCAGTGGTTAGGACTCCGAGCTTTCCCTGCCGAGGACCCAGGTTCAATCCCTGGTCGGGGAACTAAGATCCCACAAGCCATGCAGCGCGGCCAAAAAAAAAAAGAAAAAAAAGTAACCACCACCTGGTGGTCAGGTGGTTAAGATTCCGCGCTTCCACTGCAGGGGGCGTGGGTTTGATCCCTGGTTGGGGAAGTTCCACATGCCGCGTGGTGCAGCCAAAAACAAAAACAAAAACTTTAGGCCTGGTTAGCAGAAATTGGAGACTAATAGCATCTGGTTGTTCCCTTGTAATTTGACAATCTCTGGGGATTCGACAACTGTTTGGTATCAAAATCAATGTCTGGGACCTTGTTCAAAGTGTGATTGAGAAGCAGCAGCTGGGAATCTGTTAGAAGTGCAAGGCCTCAGGCCTCACTCCAGACCCACTGAATCAGAAATTCTGGGGGTGGGGCAGAACTTTTTTCTTATTGTGGTAAAATACATAAAACATAAAATTCACCATTTAACCCTTTTAAGGTGTACAATTCAGTGGCTTTTAGTACGTTTACAATGTTGTACAACCAATAGAACTATCTAGTTCTGTATTTTCAATGCCCCAAAAGGAACCCCCATACCCCAGCCCCTGACAACCACTAATATGCCTTCTGTCTCTATGGGTTTGCTTGTTTTGGACATTTCACGTAAATCGGATTGTCCCAAGATATGGCCTTTTGTGTCTGGCTTCTGTCACTTAGCACAATCTTTTCAAGATTCACCCTTCAGAGTATCAGTGCCTCATTCCTTTTTTTTTTTTTTTTTTTTTTTTTTTTTTTCCAGTACGCGGGCCTCTCACTGTTGCGGCCTCTCCCGTTGCGGAGCACAGGCTCCGGACGCACAGGCTCAGCGGCCACGGCTCACGGGCCCTCAACCACTGCGCCACCAGGGAAGCCCGCCTCATTTCTTTTTATGGATTAATATTCCATTGTATGGATAGACCACATTTTGTTTATTAATTCATCAGTTGATGGACATTTCGGTTGTTTCCATCTCTGGCTATTATAAATAATGCTATGAATACCTATGTACAAGTGTTTGTTGGAACACCTGTTTTCTGTTCTCTTGAGCATACACTTAGGAGTAGAATTGCTGAGTCGTAACTCTGTGTTTAATTTATTGAGGAACTGCCAAGTGTTTTCCACAGAGGTTGCACCATTTTACGTTCCCACCAGCAACTCAGGAGAGTTCCAGTTTCTCCAGACCCTTGCCATCAAGTGCTGTTTTCTGGTTTTTTGATTATAGCCATCCTAGTGGGTGTGAAATATTATCTCATTGAAGTTTTGATTTCCTGCAGTTGTTATTAAGTAGCCCTCCTGGTGAATCAAATGCATCTGAAGTTTGAAAAAAATTGTCCAGGGACCAGTAGCAGTTACTTAGGAACTAGTTATAGAAATACAGAATCTTGGGGCCCCCTCAGACCAACTCAGTCAAATTCTGCATTTTAACAAGACCCCCAGCTGATCACTATACACATTAATGTTTGAAGCACTGGTGTAGGAGGCAGCCCTAAATTGCTTACACTTCCTAATCATTGCTTAAACGTACTAGCGTTAGGGTCTGTGTTTTTTTTGCCCTCCCCCCACCCCCCGTTTCCCTGGTGTGTTCTTGCTTGGTAATCTGGAAAAGTGAGAGGAACACAGAATTTGGAGTTAAATAGCCCCAGTTACCAGCACTGACTTCATTGCTTACCGGCTGGATGATCCTGGGCTAGAGTGTGCTTGATCTAAAAAGGAATCAGTATCAGCATCCTGCACATGTTAGAAATGAATGACTTCAGGGGTGTAAGCATCTAATTCAACTCAGCATGAAGACGTTCACTCCATCTTGCTCTCCCCTCTCCCCCTTACCATACACCAAGCCCTGGCTAGTGTGAGAGTTTTAAGGAAACAAATCTCAGCTTTGGCTTCCTCTCACGTCCCTGAGCAGCTGAGACTGGCTGAATGATTTGCCAGATGATTCCCTTAAGGCAGCCAACTCGGCAAGAAAAAAAATCCAGGAATGATCCCATTGTCAACTTCTCTGGACTAAGTAAGACCAGGCTCAAGTTTGGAACTGTGAAATCTGCCGGATACCTAAATTCTGTAGACTTGTAAGACTCTCTGAGGCCACTTACTTTGGTGTAATTTTCATGCATTTTAAATAGCTCAATGTGATGGGCAACCATTACTTTCTCTCAGTAGAGAGGTCCCTGTTACTAGGGTACTTTCTGTGTACCAGTAACTGTGCTAAACACTCAGAATCCACAATGCTTTTAGATCTACAGTTGAGACCGGAAGTTCTCAACTGGGGCTGATTTTGCATCCCACCCCCACCCCAGTGGACATGTGGTAATATCTGAAGGTCAGCACTGGGTGCTACTTGCATCTAATGGGTCAAGAACACAGATATTGCTAAACATCCTACAATGCATCGGACAGCCCCCCACAGAAAGAATTAGCTTCCCCCAGATATCGATAATGTTCAGGTTGAGAAATGCTGCCTGAGACTCAGGAGCTGTGTCACTCTATCACGACAGAAGATGAAATGGACACTGACCAGTGGGGCTACTTGCCCCAGATCACCCAGCTAGTAATACAAGAGCACGATTCAAAGCACAAGCAGCTCAAAAATCCCTGAGGCCTTAGTAGTTTTATAAGGTTTGCTTTCAGCTGTTCTCATTCAAGGACAGCTTACGACATAACACAGGTATTTACTCTGCAATTTCTTAAGTGGAAAACTGGCCAGAAAAGACTTTTAGACCTCTCAAACATAAAGATTTTTCAAGTGCCCTTTGTACAATCAATCAAAGAGTCATCTCCCACTTCCTTCAATCCTTGGTTAAGTATTTATCAAACTTCCTTGAGAGGATATAGGTTAAAGAGCTATTCTGTTTCTGTGGGAGGGATGATAAACATGATTACAGGGGGGTGGAAAATCCTCCCAGAGAAGATGTGGAAGAAGTGTCCTGTTGGGCTTATTTGCCCAGGAGCTAGTGTGTGACAGCAGCAGGATGGAACAGTCACAGTTGGCAATGCCAGCAGTTGGCAGGATAAAAAGCCACAGGTGCACACAGAGCCAGCCTCTTCATGGCAGATGGCTTTTGGGTCTCTAACTCTACCACACGCCAGGTGCAAAGCTGATGCTTAAAACCATGTCATTTCATCTCATCTCACCATGGCCCTAAGAAGAAACGATCATTATTATCCCCATCGGAAAATGCAGAAGCTGCAACTCAGAAGTTCAGGACTTTGTCCTAGGTCACTCCGTTGTCAGTGGTAAAGACAGGATCAAAACCTAGGCAGTTTATCCCCACTGAATTTTCCAGCTTCTGGAAGTTTCCTGCATTCTTTGGCTCACGGCTCCTTCCTCCATCTTCCAACCTCTCTTTGAGTCTGACCTTCCTGCCTCTCTCTGATAAGGATTCTTGCAACCACATCAGACCCACCTAGATAATCTAGGATCATCTTTGCCTTTCAGATCCTTAACTCAATCATACCTGCAAAGTCCCTTTTGCCAAGTAAGGTCACATATTCCAGGTTCCAGGTTTTAGGTCATGCATGTATTTGAGAGGCCACTATTCTACCAGACCAGTTTTCTACTCACAGTATCCGGAGACACTTTCTTTGGGGTTATTTACTACGCAGCAGTGGATAACTTGAACAGAGTCATCAGTTCCATCTCAACTCCTCCTGGCTGAAGCAAACTTCCGTGATAAATCTACACCATTGAAAGTGTTGTCATGCAGAGGGTGGTCGAGGTGCCAGACTCAAGGCAACCTCATGGGTCAGGGCAACCATGAACTCCTTTTGGAGAACACTTACTGGCTGTCTCTCTCTCCATACCTCCATCTTCAAAATTAGAAAAAGACCAGGGTGAACTCCCAAATAAGTACGTTTTCCAAAATTACTGTTACATTAGCTCTGCCAAGAGACACATCATCAAGTTGGCATCACATTGGATGTTAATTTTGTGGATTGGTGGTTGGTTATATAGTGTCTTTTACACATGCCATGACTTTTCTGATTCTTGTGTTACAGTCTAGCTTCTTATCCCCTTGCTCAAAAATCTTTTCCATTGTTTTGCAAAACGCTTATCAGCAAAGTGCTAGGGATTCTGCTGAACTCCTCTTCCCCTCAGCAGTGAGGGAAACTATAAGCATGATTTAAGATCTTTGGCTCCTGTCCTCTTACAAACAACTGCCCTGTCAAGTACATACGCTTCCTTTCTGTTCTGCTTTCATGCTATTGTTTTAACAACTTTATAAAATTCCCTGGGTGGTTTCTGAGTCCTGCAAATGAACCTATTTCTAGAGTTTCCTTGAAACATAAGGATTCAAAGCTGGATGTGATGAAGGAAGACTCCATACGTCTTGGTGACTGACTGGGTGGGAGAAAAGGAGAGAAAGGCTCAGGGAGAAACAAATCCAAGAAGGCTCAAAGCTCTGAAACCTAAAAGGCTAGGAGATGAACAGAAAGAAGTCAAGAGAGGAAGCTCTGAATGGCTGATAGTTTAGCTTCAGACATGTTGACTTGGTGACGATGGTAAGATACTGGAATGGAACTAGTAAGGCTGGGTATAAAAGATTTTGCAGGTCCACTGGTGAGAATAGGAGTGAGATGTGTGATTTATTTTAACGCTCAAACATTTTCCTCCAGTGGAAATATGTGACAAGTCCATTCAAAGTCTTGGCTTAGAAAAAGTTTTAGAGGTCAAGTTGAAGGTGTATGAATGGGCATCCCCTGTAGCGTAAATTCGTCACTCGCCCATTCATTCATCTGCACACTTGCATTTTTTCATTTATTAATTGAGCTTCTACTGCATGCCAGACGCTGGGCCTATAGCAGGTAGTGTGCATATCAGTGATACGTAAGTAAAATCTTATGAATGAATCTTATGCTCAAAGTTGAGAACCAAGAGAGGAAGAGAAAAAACTTCCTTGTCACTGTGTCAAGGAGAAGGCAATGATAAGTCATTTCAGTAAATATTTGTTGAATGAGTGAGGCAAAGGAGCGTGTGAGACTTTTCCAGATGTACCAGATTGTACCAGGGAACTGAGAAAAGTGAGGTTTCCACAGAGGTCAAAAATGTAAAGGCTAAGTTCAGAAGAAAGTTAAGGGTGAACTATTTCAAATGTATTTTCTCAGGATTTGTTTGCTTTAGCAAGGTAGCAAAAAAATTGGAAATATTTTGGGGTTCTCATAAAATTTGAAATACAGTACTCATTGCTCTTAACCACCTTAGACGTCTCTCTCTCCATCCTTTCTCCTCCTCCCGCCCTCTTTTCCTTCCCTTCCCTTTCCTCCCTCCCTTCCTCCCTTCCTTCCTCCCTCAGGCCAACCAGCAAGGCTAGTGACACACTCACATAGCTAGTAAGTTAGAAGAAGTTGCTAAGTTAGAACCAGGGAAGAAAATATGTGGGACAACAATGATTGTCTAGAAAATACACAAAAATGTCTCCCTTAAAAAAAAAAAAAACAAAGAAAGCAAAACCAAATAGTTGGATCCTTTATTTAAAAAAAAAAATCTCACTCAGAACCCACTGATCCAACAGTGAAGAGTGGTATTCCTCAATGTGAAGGCAGGATCCTGGAGTCCAGAGCCCACCCTCTTGGCTTCCCTCTCACCCGTGCAGTGGCCCAAAAGACAACCCCATGGACACCACTCAAAGCTGAGTAAGGCTCTGAGGAACCCCAGTTTGGAAATATCTGTTCTAGAAGAAAGAATGAGACATCACATGCACGGGCATTTTTTATGTAAGGGAGATGTTAAACCCTTGACTCGTTGACTATCGGTTCTTTGAAATGGAGAGAGATGAGTTATCAAATGTCACACCCCGTCCCAACTGCCTTGAGATTGCAGAACGATGGGAATTGTCTTGTGGAAAATCCTAGCAGGCAGCCAGCTGAGACACAGGTCTCTGACAGTGCCAACAGAGTGAAGACGTTTGCTGTTCATCTCACAGGGAACAACAGAGTGTGCAGAATTCAGGGAGGGTTGAAAACAGGTTCCCTGTCACGATGACGTTAACTGTATGCGGGGTGTCCTTTACAAATCTAGGAAGCTTGTGTATTAGCGGTCACACTGTGAAGATGTGTGAGAGCCCTAAATCCCCAGTAATGAATAGATGAGTTAGAAGGTAGGTAAGAGTCAGTACTTGAAAGGATTTGAAAGGAAAGAAAGGTTTTATTGTACTCAGATCAACGGTAAACACACGATTTGACTGTTCTTCACCTGCATGAACAAGTGCTTTCTACAGGGAGCGCTGAGAGTCGCATCTTGCATGACTGGCTCCCACGACCTTGTGGGGAAAGGCCAACTCACCTGCCATGCTGCTGACGTTCACCAGCCTCCCCTTGGATTCCCTAAGAAGAGGCAAAAATGTCTTTGTGACTTCCACGGCCCCGAAGAAGTTCACGGCCATGCATCGTTTGTATTCAGTCATGGGAATGAGCTCCCCGTCAGTTGGGAGGCCAAGGATGCCAGCATTGTTGACCACGGCCCACAGTCCTGAGGACAGAAGGGAACAACCCTGAGGTCAGGCAAGATGGGAGAGTGGGAAGATTTTTAACCCTTCAAGCTCTGAAGTCAAAAGGGCCCCTTTGAGATTTAGGATCTAGGCAGATCACTTCAACTCTCAAACCTTAGTCTCCTTGATTACTTGTGAACTATTAAGCAGTGGTTTTTTTTGGAGGTATATTCTTTTGCCTCAAAGCCCTTTCCTACGTCCGGGCAGCTAGATATTTGTTATACCTTGGAGGGGTGACACAGCAAGGAGGAGATTTAATCAAAGTCTACCTCATGTTTCTCCCTCAAAGGAGTGTGTGGAGACAGAATGGTATCTTTCGGACATGCAGATATAAGACGATGTATCTTATATGCAGTGCAATGATGTAAGATCCTGTCTTCCCTTTTCCTTCGACCAGAAAAGATTCCTTAGTCCAGGAAAACTAGAGAAGAAGTGCCAAGAGCTAAAAAGATTGCAGAGTCCCTGAGCTCTAGTCCCTTCCCCAGCCAGCCTGATCCCTTTGACTGACCAGGATCACCAAGAGGGCTTGTTCACACACAGGTCGCCGGGCCCCACCTCCAGAGAATCTGATTGGGGGTGGCTGGGATGGGGCCTGAGAATCTGCATCTCTAACAAGTTCCCAGGTGATGCTTATGCTGCAGGCCTGGACCACACTTGGAGAACCGCTGTCCACAACTAGTGATTTTTCATCTTTGACTTCACATTAAAATCACCTGGGGAGCTTTTTAAAACCCCAATGCCCAGGCCACACCCCAGCCAATTAGACCAGAAATTGTGGGGTGGTGAAGAAAGGGGACCTTGGCATTAGTCGTTTTGAAAATTCCCTACCTAGGTGATTCCAATGTACAACCAAGCTTTGGAATCATTGCCCTAAACAGTAGCAGACAGGTGATACAAAAAGTCCAGATGTTTTGGGGGAGGGGGATCTGGAGCAGAAGTGAGTGACCTGGGTCCTCTTTATTTTCTAATTTCTGGGCTTTTCAAAAATATTTATTTATTTATTTTTGGCTGCGTTGGTCTTCGTTGCTGCGCACGGGCTTTCTCTAGTTGCGGCGAGCGGGGGCTACTCTTCGTTGCGGTGCGCGGGCTTCTCATTGCGGTAGTTGGGGCTCGTGGGCTCTAGAGCGCAGGCTCAGTAGTTGTGGCGCACGGGCTCTAGGTGCGCAGGCTTCAGTAGTTGTGGCGCACTGGCTTAGTTGCTCCGCAGCATGTGGGGTCTTCCCGGATGGGGCTTGAACCCGCGTCCCCTGCATTAGCAGGCGGATTCTTAACCACTGAGCCACCAGGGAAGTCCCTGGGTCCTCTTCACGGAGGAGGAACATCCGGGGTATGCTCAGCTAGACAGATCTGAAGCAGATTCTCTGAGTTCCCTGAGCCTCGCTCGACATGGTTTAGACCAGCTGTTTCTCAAGGTGTGGTCCAGAACCAGCAGCATCAGCATCAATTGGGAACTTGTTAGAACTGCAAATTCTGGAGCCCCACCTCAGACCGGCTGGACCAGAAACTGACGATCAGAAATTGTTGCTGAAGGTCAGCGTTGAGATATAAGGTGCCCTCGAGGTAATCCTGATGCACACGCAAGTGCGAGAACCTGTGGGATGTAGGGGAGTAGAACGGGCCTCAGTGCCAGCAAGAGCACAGAAATGGCACGAGGCGCCAACCCTAACAGTGCCTTTCTGATGCCTTCCCAGAGGTAGGTAGCCGCCAACCTGCATGAGGGCTGGACAGAGCCCTGCACATCTCAGCAGAGTCCAGCATGAGGCACTGACCATCGAAGATGAAATAGCCCATCCCCAGGAATTTTTTTTTTTTTTTCTTTTCCCGTACGCGGGCCTCTCACTGTTGTGGCCTCTCCCGTCGCGGAGCACAAGCCCCGGACGCGCAGGCCCAGCGGCCATGGCTCACGGGCCCAGCCGCTCCGCGGCACGTGGGATCCTCCCGGACCGGGGCACGAACCCGCGTCCCCTGCATCGGCAGGCGGACTCTCAACCACTGCGCCACGAGGGAAGCCCCCATCCCCAGGAATTTAAGATGCTACCCTGGGGAAATGGGATAAAGCTCAAAATGACTGAAACAGTTTTCGCCACGTGGCAGAAAGACGGCTCAAAATAGAAATTGCGTTGACTTATAGAAAATAAAATTACATTTCTTGCACACCTGAGTTGGTGGTCTGACATTTACAAGCAATAATGATTGGGAGCATTAAGAGAGATGATGCCTGGCACGTAGTAAGAACTCAACAGCTATTACAAGGATGGTGGTGGGAGGAGAGGATGCCTCCACTCCCACCTCCAAATGATGGTTTTAATTCACTCAGCCTGATGCACCCCTTTGACCAGTCCACATGCAGGTGGCAGCTTGAGAATGCCCTAAAACAGGGGCCAGCAAACATTTTATATAAAAGGGTGGATAGTAAATATTTTAGCCCTGCACGTCCTACTCACTCAACTCTGCCGTTACAGACAATCTATAAATGAATGGGAGTGGCTGTGTTCCAATAAAACATTATGGACATTGACATTCGTATTCCATAAAATTTTCATGTGTCAAAAAAATCTTCTGATTTCTTTTAACCATTTAAAAATGTAAAAACCATCCTGAGCTCACAGGCTACACAAAAACAGGTGGCAGATCTATAGAATATTCTTTAAATGACAAAGTTAAAGAGATAGAGAACAGGTTAAGGATGAGAATAGGGCTCTAAAAAGGTAGCATGAGAAAGCCTGGTGGTGATGGAATCCTGTATCTTGAGTGAGGTGATTTTTGCACAAAGCTACACGTTATAGAATTGCACACACACACATACACACCTGCATGTATAGCTGGTGAAATCTGAATAAACTCTGGGGATTATACCAATGCCAATTTCCTGGTTTTGATATTGTACTATAGTTATGCAAGATGTTAATACTGGGGGAGGCTTGCGTCTACTATTATTTCAAAATAAAACGTTAAAAAAAAACCAAACGGGCAGGGCCACAGCTTGCCAACTCCTGCCATAGAACTCTAAGCTGGCCAGTAAGCCCATTATACCTGTGGGACTTAATAATAGTTTTCAAATAATATTAATTAATAATTAACAATATGTTCATAATAATTTTAAAATATGTGTGTAGGAACACAGCACAGTTGCTGGTCCTCTTGCAGGAGCTGAGGTTTTCTGGTTTATCCACGTGGCCCAGAGGGTTCTTTAGCAAACATCCTTCTTAGTGATTTTTAATGAACCTATTTTACTGCTCCACTTTCTTTTTGACTTGAGAGGCTGAAGTTGAGAGAGACCTCGAGGAGAGCAGCTAATTCTGTATTGGTATCGTATTGGTGTATTGGTAATTCTGCCTCAGAGGAGGATTGCTCTCCAGAAGGCTGGCCCCAGAATAGCATGGGCTCATATCTTGGAAAGTGTACTCGCTGGACCCCTTCATCCCGGGACACTGGGATGGTATTAGCGTATCAAGAACCAGTACTTTGGGACTTCCATGGGGGTCCAGTGGTTAAGACTCCGCAATCCCCATGCCAGGGGCACGGGTTCAACCCCTGGTTGGGGAACTAAGATCCTGCATGCTGCACAGCGTGGCCTAAAAAAAAAAAAAAAAAAAGAACCACTACTTTATCATTCATTATGGTCAGTACTGTCCCTCTGGGCCTCACCAGATGGGTCTGTATTGAATATCTCCTAACAAGATACCATCAAGTCAATAATAAGAGGGATAGTAAAAGGCAAAGCCAGGAAAACTACCTTTCTAGAAAACAACCACACACTGCTAAACTTGCTGAAAATTAATTTCTAATTACCAACCATCTATTGTTCTCTCCTCCTCTCACTTCTCAGATGTATATTGAGCACTTACTATATGCCAGGGGCTGTGCTTAATGTTGAATGAATGGAAAATAGGAGTTCTTACTGACTGCTTGCCCCATGTCAGGGACTCTTGTAAGTGCTCCGTATATAATAACTACTCCTTCAACTACCAAATGAAGCAGATAATATTGCTCTCTTTTTGCTGGGAAGGTCAGCTGTAAAGAGGATGTAAGCAGGAAGTGCTTGAGGCCTCCACGGAAAACCCCCAAGTGAAGGCAAAACAGGAGAAAGCAGAGCTAAGAAACAGAGACTGGGTGCTGATGACGTTGCTTAAGTGCCTGGATCCAGACATGCCTGAAATCAATGGGCCTTTTTAGTTATATAAGCAAGATACATTCCCTTTATGCTTTAGCAATTTTGAATTGGGTTGTGTCACTTGCGTCTGAAAGAATCCTGTTGGAGCCATGGTTCTGGTTCTCAAGGAACCTTGTGGTGAGGCGTGAGAGATGGACAGATTTGTATAATTGGTAATACCAGTGTGTGCAGCGGGTATCAGGTGAAGGTCCAGAACAGGAAGTGAATGATGTTACCTGGATTACCAGGAGGGTCAGGCAAGAGATGTTTGAGCTAGATCTCCTTTGAGAGTAGAGTCTGCAGCTGGACAAAAGCAGAAGTCTAGAGGAATGGAGTGAGGCAAGAGGGAGATTTGGGTAAGAGGAAGCTGGACGTGCAAAGATGTAAACTAGTACATTCTATTCTGGAAACCATTCCAGAATTTACTGAGTGGACCAGCAGGTATTGCAGATGAAGGGTTTGGCAAGGGCCATTTTCCTGAAGGGCCTTCGAATCCTTGTTAAGGTGTTTGGTGGTGGATGGAGAACCACAGAACCATTCAATGAGGCAAAGCATAGGCCTTGCTCATGGGAGGAATGCAAGACATGGAGGCTCTGATTATCAAAAGGTTTTCAGGGAATGGGTGACACTATAAGATGTGCACATTGTAAAGACCACTCTCCATTTGGAAAGCCAAGGGGAAGGAAATCCTGGTTGCAAGGAGGCCATTGTGGGAGCTCAGGCGGGAGGTGAGGGCCCCAGTTAAGCCACAGCTGCCTGGGGATGATAGGAAGGGGCGGGATGATAAAGATGTAGGACGTAGAATTGACAGGACTCCGGACCAATAGGATTGGTCGAGGGTAAGCGGCAGGTCTAAGTGACCCGCCCCCCTCCGGTTGCTGACTTGAATGACAGATTAGGAGGCAGTGCTGGCGTTTGAGCCAGTGTCTGAGTCGTCGGATGCAGGGGGTAAACTGATTTGCAGACCGGCAGCAGAGAAAAAGATAATGAGGTACTTTTTTGACAAACTGAGGTGGGATGTCTGCTAACCAATTTTATATGCATATAGGTCCTGATGTTTAGAAGAGAGCTAGGTTGGTAACACACATTCAGAAGTTATCGTATGAAATCGCAGTGTTTCTCAACTCTGGCAGAATATTAGCATCACCTGGGGAGCTTTCAAATGGATTGATACCTGGGACCCCCAAATGGGATCTTCTTTACAGTGGACATTCGCAGCAAAAGGAGAGCAACAGTACTGGCCTCCTTGTGGAAGTACTGGTTGAGTTATTGTCTGTAGATACTGATTTAATCTGTTGGGGGAAGGTCCCAGGTTGGGTGGGTATCACGGGTGTGTGACCTGTGTTTCAGAAAGGTCTCATGTTTGGTTTAATTTTCTGCTGGCACCACCTAAACATGTTAAACATTTTGTAAACAAGGGGTGCCACATAATTTGCATTTTGCCCTGGGCCCCCCCAAGTTACATAGCCCATCCTGGGCCCAAGCATAGGTATTTTAAAACACTTCCCAGGTGAGAATTCCTGGTATAGGGAGAGAACAGTAGAGCCCAGGAAACATGGAGTGGGAAGTTTGGGGATGGAGCCCTCAGTAACATTCACATTTAGGGGAATGGGGGGAGGGGCGGAGGAAGAGGTTCATACAGGAGAAGCAGAAAGAATGATCAGAGAACTAGGAGGGCAAGAGGGGGCTGGAGACCCCAAAGCCCAAGCAGGGGAGGATAATCAACACCCTGAAACACTGAAGCAGAGAAATTAAGAGCTTGGTGTTTAGGATAATACTGATTCGCTTGGCCAGACCACTTAGGGAGGCATGGTAAGAAGTGAAAACAGGGTGGCAGGGTTCCAAAGAGCTTGGCTGTAAAGGAAGAGGAAGAGAAAGGCAGTGGCTAAGGGAAGGCAGTGATTATGAAGCTATTTTCTTAAGTCTAATACAAGTTAATATCGGTGAGAGGAAAGAAGTGAGGAGGGGCAGTCATTAATGGGAGAGTGACCAAGCAGATGCTGGAGGGGATGGGATGGAGAATTCTGTAAGTTCTGAGGACGGACCACACCTGACTCATTCCTAATGTCTCATGTCTGCAAAAGGTGCCAGCGTGTGGCAGGTGCTCAGTACAGGGGTCTCCAGGTGCCAGAACAGACTAGAGGACCATGGTAATTAGAGGCTGGAACCAGTGTTGGGCATTTGCAAGGAGGGTGGAGGGTACTCGAGGGCACAGGCGGCTGACGGCAGTACCTCCATTCTGCACCTTTTCCTTCACTTGGCTGTGGGCATCTTTTATCTGTTGCGGGTTGGTGATGTCCAGCTGGAGGACGGAGAGACGCTTGGAGCAGGTTCTTCGTAATTCCTCTGCTCCTGATCCCCTTTCATCCAGCACTCCAGCAAATACTGTGAAGCCCAACTCGTCCAGATACTTGGACAAAGCATGGCCAATCCCAGAATCGCCACCTGCAAGGGGTCAAGGCAAAACAAAGTGGGCTCAAACCACAACGGCAGGAAAAATCATTGAAGAAAAAAATCACTGCATGCTATTTATGATGGTCCATGTTCTCTGGAGAGAGTAGGTCTTGAGGAAGTTTGATTTTTTTTTTTTTTTTTTTTTTTTTGCTAAGTGAGAAAATGGGCAGAGAAGCCACAGGAGACAAATTTCTCTGTATGAAAAAGAAAGGGAGGTGAGGTAGAATTTGAGGTGGGGGCATAAGTGGGAGGAGAAATGCTGATGAGGGGGAGGGGTCCAGGAGTGGCTGGTGGCCAAAGAACATAGGAGGGAAAACTAAGACATCTAATGGAAGCTTTTTTATTAATCTCCGCATGTAGTATTTTATGTAATAACCTCCATCACTGCATAAAATCTTCAGTAAAACATTCATTACAAACTAATACTTTGGAGTTGGTTTCTTCATTTTAAAGATGTAGCCAAGTGTCGTGTCCTGCTTCATAGTGGACCCAGCACAACAGCAGGGGCTGCCCACAGGGGCCAGTTCCTTCTGGATTATGAAAGATGAAGGCTCATAGCCACCTGCCCTTCTCACCTCTTCAGAACTTTTTCCCTAGCCATGGCCTTCTCCCAAACCACTGAATAGACATCAATCCTAGGAAGACACCTGCAACAGAAACCAGATAGAAACCCCTAAGTGCACTGCTTTGTGAAACCAGAAGGTAAGATCATATGTAAAATACATGTCAAGCCTACCAGAATTTGAGATGGGAGTTTACCCAACCCACTCTGGGGGATATTACCGACCCTAGAGAAATTGTTTCACACCCACAAGTACAAACGTAGATACCTGAAATTCCGAAGATGAAGACAACGTGGACATAAAATCACCCTTTGAGCCATACCAGAATAAACGTGTAACAATTAATATGTTTCTACAGCTCTAAAGACGAGAGATCATCTTCACATTGGCTGTGTCAGGCAGTCTTTCCTGTAAACCTTGAGAGAATCTGTCTTGTCAGCAGTTGGGGGCTACAGTCAGGCATCCCCCTAAGAATCAGAAAATTCAGGAAATCAGCAGGCTGACAGTCAACTCCAAGATCAGTATGTCAGTGATCAGAAAAGATGTCTGACTTCGAAACTAACAAGACCTGCCTGGAATCTGACCAGAAATGTTACTGTCTCCAAAGAGAGGATAATCACCATCAAAAGGCAAAAGGACAGAGAAACAGGCATTCACAGATATTGTTGATAAATGTGAAGGGGTGAAATCTATGACCATTTTAGATACTGAGACCCAAAAAGTCTCAGTATTTATCCTACAGGAAAAACTCACATATATTCAGAGACAAAGGATGTTCTTTACAGGACTGTATATAATAGCAAAAGAAGGAATTAACCTTAACATCCATGAACTGGAGAAAGGTTGCATAAATTATGGTACCTATGATGGAATATGACACAGTGATTTTAAAAGATAGGGTAGAACTATATAAACTGGAATAGATACTGCTCCAAGATACTTTGTTAAGTGAAATAAAAAGTTATAATACAGCAATTATTATACAGAATCCAATTTATGACCCAAAACGGGGGTGGAGGAAACTAATTCTCTATCTACCCATGCATGCAAATATAAAAGGAAGGATTTGGAAGGAGAGACACCAAGATGGTAATAGTAGTTGCCTCTAGAAGGAGAGGCAGGATGGACAGAGCTTTGTTTTACAATGTTTTCCATTTTTGCTGCAAGAGAGTACTGATTTTTCTTGTGTAATTTCTCTTCTTTTAAAGGTCATGCCAATTAGAATGAAGATGGGCCCAATAAGTATAGGAAAAGGTATTACCAAGAGGCCATTGTAGGTGGCGTCTGCAAACACTGCCCGAGAGACCTCAGCCTTAGGAAGAGGTGCGGGCACTTCTGCCCCTCCTAACACAAGATGAAGGCGTCTGGTTACCATAGTTGGTTGCACTTTACTTTGTTTCTTGTATGTCCACATCTACCTGTGTGTGCATGGTTTCCTGCCTGGTCCTGGTCAGAGGAGGAGACTGTACCAATTGAGGCAGACCAAAGCATCTGGGCCACGTGACAGATCTCTGCTGTGCTGTAAATTAGCACATTAGAATTCTGGTTTTAAAATATAATACTACATGCATATAACAGTTTTGCGAGCCCTGCAAATGTACCTTTGCCCTGTAGAAATGGACCTGCAGTTGGACAAATCCAGCTTCAGGGTCTGCACGGAAAGATGGTGAAGGAGTGTGTGTCTTGCATCAAAGCTTCTTATTTATGATATGTACGTAGAATAGAGCAAATGTTGTTTGAATCTTTGTTATTTTTAGTACCATTTCTCTAATAAAGCTAAGTATTTTAGAGGGAAAAAAAGAAAAGATCTGAGGCCAGATCTTTGACAGTGGCAAGTTCACCAGGTGGTGGGTGCAATGCATGTGGCCTTTCCCTGGAAACCACCAAATGTCACTGGTGGTCAAATCTGTCTTGTAAAATTATTCTCCCCATGTCTCCAGTAGAGATTATCATTCCCATTTTACAGATGGGGAAAGTGAAAATGAGAGAGGCCAAGGTCACAGAGATAGAAGGGATGGACCTGAATCCCAGTGCATGACTCTTCCTCATCCTGGACCACCTTCTCCTTTATCTGTGAAAGCAGAGAAGGAAGGTCTGGGGAAGCCAGCCTCTGAATGAGCCTCTTGTGGCCCAGCAAGGAAGGATATGAATTAACCTGGAAATAACTAACTCAGAACCAGACTGGAGTGACGCGTAAACCTGGAGCCAGGTGATACACACTCTGCTGGGTGAGAGCAGGTGTTCACAGAAGGCCCCTCCCATTTGCAACGCACCACACCCTGTGCTTCTGCCTCCCGGGTGGTGTGGCCGGGCATATTGGGGCCATGGGTTTTAAAGCTCCCAGTTCCCCTGAAAGCTTTGTGTCATATCAGGATGCCAGCATGTTGCCTCTGCGCAGAGAGAATCATCCTGTGGTGCAGAGATGCAGGCTGTGGCCTTCAGCTCCACGCAACAAATAAACTTAGCCAGGGTGCCTACCAAGGAAGGTGAGAAAGGGTCATCTATCAGTGGCTGAGTGGATAAACAAAACGTGGTCTATCCATACAATGGAATATTATTGAGCAGTAGAAGGGAATGCAGTTTTGATACACACTACATCAAGGATGAATCTTGAAAACATTATGCTAAGTTAAAGAAGGAAGAGACACTTTGATCCTGACCCCATTTTCTCTGAATAGAGAATGATCCAAAGACAGTTTCGAAGGTAAGGCCTTAGACCAGCTTAGGCAGCTTCGTGAATCCAGGATCTAACTCTCTTCGGAAAGTTCCTAGGAAGAGCCTGGCCTACGGGAGATGCTAGCCACAAAATGAGAGATGACATATTGAACTTTCCCGAGCCCTGTGGTCCTGTAAAACAGCAAAAGTTAAAAAACACTTCCACTCTGTGTTCTGGAAAATAGTTTCCTGCAAAGGAGTCACCTTCTCCGTGGGAATTAGAGAGGATTCAGGGATGCCCTCCTTGTCTACCAATGACAAGGCCAGACCGAGGCCCTCCAAATTCCAACCCTTTGCTTCATAAATGCCAAGCTAAACTCTTTGTCCCCAGTGAGTCACTGGAACAAAATGCTTCTTAACCAAACCTCGGTATAGATCCTTTCCTTCCCCCAGGTCCTGGCCCACCGTCAGCCTGAGGCAGCAGGTAGCCCCTCCTGAGAATAGGCTGGCCTCAGAGAAGATGCTCCCTCCTCTGCCGTCTGATCACTCCTGGCCTATCCCCATTCCCCTCACCTGGTTCTTTTCAGACTCGTTCACCCTCCCCATGAAAGCAAAACTCTTTTTTGTCTAACCCTTGAGATACTTGCAGACCTGTGGTCAAAGTGTTCCCTTCACTGCAACAGTCCCGCCCCTGGCCCCGTAGTAATCCTTTAGAATAAAGTCTTTCCGTACAAAATCTGGATTTGTTTTTTTTGTTTGACAGTGAATTAAGAAAGCCAAAGTTCATGGGAGGCCATTTGTTTGTCCTTACCGGTGAGAAAAGGTAGCATAGAGGCCTGGTTTTGAGCCTGGCCCCACCGTCCCTACCTGTGCAACCCTGGTCAGGTTATTTAACTAACCTCTCTGTGCCTCAGCTTCCTCTTCTGTAAAATAGGCTTGATAATGGTGCCTACACCAGTTGATATTTGTGATGTGCTTAACAGTGCCTGTAATTACTATAATAGATCTTTTTTTTTTAAAATAATACTAGGCACATGACATCCTTCTTGACTTACAGGATTTTACATTCATGATGTTGGTAGATGGGGAGTTTGCCTCTACTGACAGTCAGCTAAACATCTTGGTTAAGACTCAGACTGCTTGATTCTGCCTCTCCCATGTCTGAGCCTTGGGAAATGTTACATATAGTCGTGTGGATACTCCACTTCCTCATCTGGAGAGTGGGGTTATACCAGTACCTCCCTCCTAGGCTGACCTCGGAAGTCAACAAGACAGAGGATGTTCTGCACAAGGCCCAGCCCGTCATATGTGACTTGTTATCAGTAGCGTGGCTCTAACCCAGGCATCATTTCTGATCTCCTGTTAGAGATCAGGCTATGCTAGCCCTGGTGTCTTAGGGCTGTGCAGGGTTAAGAGTAGCCCTTGTGCACTCCAGAAGCCCAAAGACAAGGTGGGGGCCTTTGTGAAAAGGCAAAGTGTTTCATAAGTTACCCAATGGTAACCTCTGAAAAGTATCATACCTAGTATGACTCTAATGCCAGCCTCACACATATTAACCCCATCCACCCTGGGAGATAAGTCATTTTACTATCATCACTTTACAGAGGAGGACACTGAAACACAGAAGGGTTAAGTCATTCAGCTGCACATGGCAGAAGTAGGTTGGAACCCAGGCAGGGCTTGTCATATAAACATCTGGAGTGTAAAATAGTCAAAGCTTCCAGAGCACAGGGCTTAGCATATAGTAGGTGATCAAAAAAAAAAGCATGAGTTGGCTAAATGAGCATTTAAGAGGGCGTTGGCCTTGGGACTTCCCTGGTGGTCCAGTGGGTAAGACTCTGCGCTCCCAATGTAGGGGGCCTGGGTTCGATCCCTGGTCAGGGAACTAGATCCCACCCACATGCCACAACTAAGAGTCCACATGCTGCAGCTAAGAAGCTGCGTGCCACAACTATAGATCCCGCATGCCACAACAAAGATCCTTCGTGCTGCAACTAAGACCTGGTGCAGCCAAAATAAATAAATAAATAAATGTTAAAAAAAATAAAAGAGCATTGGCCTTAATGCCTTAAAAATGCAGAGAGAGAGAGAGAGTCCTATGGCACCAGGGTTCCTGACTCAAAATAAGTCCCAGCAAACACATTGAGTTGGATGTCTACCCCAAGAGAGGGTGGGGAAAATGCTGGGGGTGGTTTTTTTTTTTTTTTTTTTTTTTCGTGGTACGCGGGCCTCTCACTGCTGTGGAGCACAGGCTCCGGACGCGCAGGCTCAGCGGCCGTGGCTCACGGGCCCAGCCGCTCCGCGGCATGTGGGATCCTCCCAGACCGGGGCGCGAACCCGGTTCCCCTGTATCGGCAGGCGGACGCGCAACCACTGCACCACCAGGGAGGCCCTGGTGGTTTTAAGCTATGCCCTTTGAGATCATTCTGTCTCTAGCGGCCTGGAAATCCATCAGCTTGGAGCAAGCAACGAGTACTAGAGTCCCATTTTTGCAAAACAGGAGTGAATGTGAAATAGTGACTTATTCTAAAATATTAATAAAGTCAATTTGTGTGAAAAACGGAAACGTGAATCGCTTTAATTCAGAAGAATTAAGAATTGTATAGTTTCAGAGCTGGTGTGCTAATTGTAAGTGGATTTACGCTATTACCACATGGGGGCGCCGGATTAGCTGTTGAACAGAAACACATCCCATCATTTGTTGGGTCAAGTCTTAAATTAGGCAAGTTGTGAACAATTCAAGTTCCGAAGTTCTTCAGGGCTAGGTCCCTTGAATGAAACACACCCACCCTGTAAAGACAGACTGCATGTGCTCTTGGACACAAGCTGGTCCCTTGGAAGCTGCATTCAGAAAGAGAGATGAAGGGGGAAGAATTTGCAAGCCTGTAAACAATTTCTAGACATTAGTAAAACATAACATAAGTAATAAAACTTTAAGAACAAAAAGATAAACAAAAGAAGAAGAAACTATCCATAACCTCACCAATCTAACATAACTTTCATAACTTTCGTACGTTTTCTTCTAGTCTTTTTTTCCTATACACTGCTCTTTAACAATTACAGTTATAGCACACATATGATTTGACAACTAATTTTTAAATTAATATTACATAAACCAGTTTAGCTATTTCTACATAGTCTACAAAACCAAAAATCATCATTTTTCACTATTGGATAAAATTCTCCCTGTCAAAATGCAGTAGAGAGAAAAATGATGAGAGCCTGGATTCTTGAGCCAGGATACCTGGGTTCAAATCCTGGCTCTGCTACTTACCAGCTGTGTTACCTTGGCCAGTTAACCTCTCTGTGCCTCAGTTTCCTCATCTATAAAGTGAGGTGATACTAGGACCTGCCTCATAAGATTGTTAGAAGGATTAAATGATGTTATATACTAAAGTAATTGGACCACAGCCTGGCACATGGCAGTTACTATCCAGGTGTTAGTTAAATAAATGGCAACTGGGTTTTTTAAAATTTTTAATCCATGCTAATCCTTTCATTGGCTACTTCTAGTTCCTGGAACCAAAAGGATTTTTGGTTCAGTTCTTATCTCAGAAGGTCATCACAGCTATTCTAACCACAGTGATGAATTGGCCAAGGACTACCGTCTGCTTTCTGCCGGTGGTCCCATCTCTCCCAGACCCTGTCCCTAAAGCTCCTCCAAGTCTCCCCTTTGTCAATATCATTGAACAACAGCAGCTTAAAGCCGAGCTTCTCAGTGGATGGGCGTCTTCAGAGGTATCAAGGCCCATTCTCATAGTGGAATTTCAGTTCTATCAGTAGAATAGACAAACACAAATTGAGGACCTCCTATGTATCGATACCAAATAAGAGGACACCATCTGAATATGTGTTTTGCTTGGCCCACACACTGTATTTCGTAAAAAATTTAAACACTTAGAGTCGAGCTATTTCACCTGAAAAGCCAGATTGATGGTTTCTCTTGATTAACCAGGAGACGGGGCAACTCCGGGCCTGTGCTCCTACAATGAACTCAGGAGCTCAAGCTGAGGGTACCAACCAAAGCTGCCCCTTCCCCCACACAGGCAATTCTTTGTCCCACTTAACAAAGGTCATCTGGGGCTAGCCCTGTTTATCTGGAAACCTGTGGAAAACTAAGGAGGAAAGGACTTTCCCCTCCCTTGTTTAAAATTTAAGCAATCCATCAGATTGCCACCCTCATGTGGACGCAACCTGTTCCCTATAAAATAGATTGAGGTATCATAAAATGGTAGATAAATAGAATAAAACTCTAGTGCACTTAAGACTTCCCTGAGAGCCATACAAGGCTCAGCTCCTAATCCAGGGAGAGAAAATACTTGACAGTTGTACTACTGACACCCCACCTTCCTTGCCCTTGGCACCCTTAAAGGATAGTAACTTGTTGGGTGGTGGGAAATAGCTAGATTCTTTCACGTCAATTTTTTTTTAACATCTTTGTTGGAGTATAATGGCTTTACATTGCTGTGTTAGTGTCTGCTTTATAACAAAGTGAATCAGCTATACATAAACATATATCCCCATATCTCCGCCCTCTTGCTTCTCCCTACCACCCTCCCTATTCCACCACTCTCGGTGGTCACAAAGCACCGAGCTGATCTCCCTGTGCTATGTGGCTGCTTCCCACTAGCTATCTATGTTACATTTGGTAGTATGTATAAGTCCATGTCACTCTCTCAGTTCGTCCCAGCTTACCCTTAACCCTCCCCGTGTCAAGTCCCTTCTCTACATCTGCGTCTTTAGTCCTGTCCTGCCACTAGTTCTTCAGAAACTTTTTTTTTTTTAAGATTTCCTATATATGTGTTAGCATACGGTATTTATTTTTCTCTTTCTGACTTACTTCACTCTGTATGACAGTCTCTAGGTGCATCCACCTCACTACAAATAACTCAATTTCATTTCTTTTTATGGCTCAGTAATATTCCATTGTATATATGTGCCACATCTTAGTGCAAGATGTTCCCTTTTCTCCACACCCTCTCCAGCATTTATTGTTTGTAGATTTTTTGATGATGGCCGTTCTGACTTGTGTGAGGTGATACCTCATTGCAGTTTTGATTTACATTTCTCTATTGATTAGTGATGTTGAGCATTCTTCATGTGTTTGTTGGCAACCTGTATATCTTCTTTGGAGAAATGTCTATTTAGATCTTCAGCCCATTTTTGGATTCGGTTGTTTGTTTTTTTGATATTGAGCCACATGAGCTGCTTGTAAATTTTGGAGATTAATTCTTTGCCAGTTGCTTCATTTGCAAATCTTTTCTCCCATTCTGAGGGTTGTCTTTTCATCTTGTTTATGGTTTCCTTTGCTGTGCAAAAGCTTTTAAGTTTCATTAGGTCCCATTTGTTTATTTTTGTTTTTATTTCCATTTCTCTAGGAGGTGGGTCAAAAAGGATCTTGCTGTGATTTATGTCATAGAGTGTTCTGCCTATGTTTTCCTCGAAGAGTTTGATAGTGTCTGGCCTTACATGTAGGTCTTTAACCCATTTTGAGTTTATTCTTGTGTGTGGTGTTAGGGAGTGTTCTAATTTCATACTTTTACATGTACCTGTCCAGTTTTCCAGGACCACTTATTGAAGAGGCTGTCTTTTCTCCACTGTATATCCTTCCCTCCTTTATCAAAGATAAGGTGACCATATGTGTGTGGGTTTATCTCTGGGCTTTCTATCCTGTTCCATTGATCTATATTTATGTTTTTGTGCCATTACCATATTGTCTTGATTACTGTAGCTTTGTAGTAGAGTCTGAAGTCAGGGAGCCTGATTCCTCCAGCTCTCTTTTTGTTCCTCAAGATCGCTTTGGCTATTTGGGGTCTTTTGTTTTTCCATACAAACTGTGCAATTTTTAGTTCTAGTTCTGTGAAAAATGCCATTGGTAGTTTGATAGGGAGTGCATTGAATCTGTAGATTGCTTTGGGTAGTATAATCATTTTCACAATGTTGATTCTTCCAATCCAAGAGCATGGTATATGTCTCCATCTGTTTGTACCATCTTTAATTTCTTTCATCAGTGTCTTATAATTTTCTGCATACAGGTCCTTTGTCTCCTTAGGTAGGTTTATTCCTACGTATTTTATTCTTTTTGTTGCAGTGGTAAATGGGAGTGTTTCCCTAATTTCTCTTTCAGATTTTTCATCATTAGTGTATAGGAATGCAAGACATTTCTGAGCATTAATTTTGTATCCTGCTAATTTACCAAATTCATTGATTAGCTCTAGTAGATTTCTGGTAACATCTTTAGGATTCTCTATTTATAGTATCATGTCATCTGCAAACAGTGCCAGCTTTACTTCTTCTTTGCTGATTTGGATTCCTTTTATTTCTTTTTCTTCCCTGATTACTGTGGCTAAAACTTCCAAAGCTATGTTGAATAATAGTGGTGAGAGTGGGCAATCTTGTCTTGTTCCTGATCTTAGTGGAAATGGTTTCAGTTTTTTACCATTGGGAACGATGTTGGCTGTGGGTTTGTCATATATGGCCTTTATTATGTTGAGGTAATTTCCCTCTTTGCCTACTTTCTGGAGGGTTTTTATTATAAATGGGTGCTGAATTTTGTCAAAAGCTTTTTCTGCATCTATTGAGATGATCATATGGTTTTTCTCCTTCAATTTGTTAATATGGTG
>NC_041230.1:49838482-49838828 GCF_002837175.3 Physeter macrocephalus | reverse complement strand
TTTTCTTAAATTTACCAAGGCTTGATTTGTGACCCAAGATATGATCTATCCTGGAGAATCCACGAGCACTTGAGAAGAAAGTGTATTCTGTTGTTTTTGGATGGAATGTCCTATAAATATCAATTAAGTCCATCTTGTTTAATGTGTCATTTAAAGCTTGTGTTTCCTTATTTATTTTCATTTTGGATTTTTTGTCCACTGGTGAAAGCGGGATGTTAAAGTCCCCTCCTATGACTGTGTTACTGTCGATTTCCCCTTTTATGGTTGTTAGCATTTGCCTTATGTATTGAGGTGCTTCTATGTTGGGTGCATAAATATTTACAATTGTTATATCTTCTTCTTGGAT
>NC_041230.1:49837729-49838466 GCF_002837175.3 Physeter macrocephalus | reverse complement strand
GCTACTCCAGCTTTCTTTTGCTTTCCATTTGCATGGAATATCTTTTTCCATCCCCTCACTTTCAGTCTGTATGTGACTCTAGGTCTGAAGTGGGTTTCTGGTAGACAGAGTATATATGGGTCTTGTTTTTGTATCCATTCAGGCAGTCTATGTCTTTTTGTTGGAGCATTTAATCCATTTACATTTAAGGTAATTATCGATATGTATGTTTCTATTACCATTTTCTTAATTGTTTTGCGTTTGTTATTTTAGGTCTTTTCCTTCTCTTGTGTTTCCTGCCTAGAGAAGTTCCTTTAGCAATTGTTGTAAAGCTGGTATGATGGTGCTGAATTCTCTTAGCTTGTCTGTAAGGGTTTTAATTTCTCCATAGAATCTGAATGAGATCCTTGCTGGGTAGCGTAATCTTGGTTGTAGCTTTTTCCATTTCATCACTTTGAATATGTCCTGCCATTCCCTTCTGGCTTGCAGAGTTTCTGCTGAAAGATCAGCCGTTAACCTTATGGGGATTCCCTTGTATGTTATTTGTTGTTTTTCCCTTGCTGCTTTTAATATTTTTTCTTTGTATTTATTTTTGACAGTTTAATTAATATGTGTCTTGGCGTGTTTCTCCTTGGATTTATCCTGTATGGGACCCTCTGTGCTTTTTGGACTTGATTAACTATTTCCTTTCCCATATTAGGGAAGTTTTCAACTATAATCTCTTCAAATATTTTCTCAATCCCTTTCTTTTTCTCTTC
>NC_041230.1:49802705-49837672 GCF_002837175.3 Physeter macrocephalus | reverse complement strand
TGTTGTTCTTCATTGTTTGTTTGCTCTTTAGTTCTTCTAGGTCCTTGTTAAACATTTCTTGTATTTTCTCCATTCTATTTCCAAGATTTTGGATCACCTTTACTATCATTACTCTGAATTCCTTTTCAGGTAGACTGCCAATTTCCTCTTCATTTGTTTGGTCTGGTGGGTTTTTACCTTGTTCCTTCATCTGCTGTGTGTTTCTCTGTCTTCTCATTTTGCTTAACTTACTGTGTTTGGGGTCTCCTTTTCACGGGTGCATGTTCGTAGTTCCCCTTGTTTTTGGTGTCTGCCCCCAGTGGCTGAGGTTGGTTCAGTGGGTTGTTTAGGCTTCCTGGTGGAGGGGACTGGTGCCTGTGTTCTGGTGGATGAGGCTGGATCTTGTTTTTCTGGTGAGCAGGACCACGTCCAGTGGTGTGTTTTGGGGTGTCTGTGACCTTATTATGATTTTAGGCAGCCTCTCTACTAATGGGTGGGGTGTGTTCCTATCTTGCTAGTTGTTTGGCATAGGGTGTCCAGCACTGTAGCTTGCTGGTCATTGAGTGGAGCTGGGTCTTATCGTTGAGATAGAGATCTCTGGGAGAGTTTTCGCTGTTTGATATAATGTGTAGCCAGGAAGTCTCTGGTGGACCAATGTCCTGAACTCAGCTCTCCCACTGCAGAGTCACAGGCCTGACACCTGGCCAGAGCACCAAGACTCTGTAAGCCACATGGCTCAGAAGAAAAGGGAGAAAAAAAGAAAGAATAAAATAAAATAACGTTATTAATAAAAAATAATTATTAAAAATTAAAAAGAAATTTTAAAAGGAAAGAAGAGAGCAAACCAAAAAACAAATCCACCAATGATAGCAAGCGCTAAAACCATACTCAAAAAAACCAATAACTAAAAACAAACACGGACAGACAGAACCCTAGGACAAATGGTGAAAGCAAAGCTATACAGACAAAATCACACAAAGAAGCATACACATACACTCTCACAAAAAGAGAAAAAGAAAAAAAAAGAAAAAAAGAAAAAATATATATATTGTTGCTCCCAAAGTCCACCGCCTTAATTTTGGTATGATTCGTTGTCTATTCAGGCATTCCACAGATGCAGGTACATTAAGTTGATTGTGGATACTTAATCCACTGCTCCTGAGGCTGCTGGGAGAGATTTCCCTTTCTCTTCTTTGTTCGCACAGCTCCTGGGGTTCAGCTTTGATTTCGGCCCCGCCTCTGCGTATAGGTTGCCCGAGGGCGTCTGTTCTTTGCTCAGACAGGACGGGGTTAAAGGAGCAGCTGATTCGGGGGCTCTGGCTCACTCAGGAGGGAGGGGTACGGATGCGGAGCGAGCCTGCGGCGGCAGAGGCCAGCGTGACGTTGCACCAGCCTGAGGCGCGCCGTGCGTTCTCCTGGGGAAGTTGTCCCTGGATCATGGGACCCTGGCAGTGGCGGGCTGCACAGGGTCCCGGGAGGGGAGGTGTGGAGAGTGACCTGTGCTCGCACACAGGCTTCTTGGTGGCGGCAGCAGCGGCGGCCTTAGTGTCTCCTGCCCGTCTCTGCAGTCCGCGCTGGTAGCCGCGGCTCGCGCCCGTCTCTGGAGCTCGTTTAGGCGGCGTTCTGAATCCCCTCTCCTCGCGCACCAGGAAACAATGCCCCCTTGCCTCTTAGGCAGCTCCAGACTTTTTCCCGGACTCCCTCCCGGCCAGCCGTGGCGCACTAACCCCTTCAGGCTGTGTTCACGCAGCCAACCCCAGTCCTCTCCCTGGATCCGACCGAAGCCCGGGCCTCAGCTCCCAGCCCCCGCACCCACCCCGGCGGGTGAGCAGACGAGCCTCTCGGGCTGGTGAGTGCCGGGCGGCACCGATCCTCTGTGCGGGAATCTCTCCGCTTTGCCCTCTGCACCCTGTGGCTGCGCTCCCCTCCGCGGCTCCGAAGCGTCCACCTCCGCCACCCGCAGTCTCCGCCCGCGAAGGGGCTTCTAGTGTGTGGAAACATTTCCTCCTTCACGGCTCCCTCCCACTGGTGCAGGTCCCGTCCCTGTTCTTTTGTCTCTGTTTTTCCTTTTTTCTTTTGCCCTACCCAGGTACGTGGGGAGTTTCTTGCCTTTTGGGAAGTCTGAGGTTTCCTGCCAGCGTTCAGTAGGTGTTCTGTAGGAGTTGTTCCTCATGTAAAAGTATTTCTGATGTATTTGTGGGGAGGAAGGTGATCTCCACGTCTTACTCTTCCGCCATCTTGAAAGTCTCTCTCACCTCAATTTTTTAATGAAAATAGATGCATTTTTCCTGGAATGTAACCTTTATGAATAATTCTTCTATACTATTGATATTCCTATGTTAAGATGGGCAACTGAGATGCCAGGAGTTTATTTACTCATTCAAGGCTACACAGCTGGGGTGTACTAGAGTTGGCTCTCCAACCCAGATTTGCTCTTTCACTTTCTTTTACTGCTATGATTCATTCATCGTCTCCTTGAGCACTTGGTGGGGGTGGGGGGTGCACAAAGTGGGGACACCAATGATGAAAGCTCTCTGCCTGAGAGGGGTCCCCATCACTGGTCCCAGCTCCCTTCACAGAGGATGGAGTCCCATCATCCATGCAACAGTGCAAATGACTTACAATGGCTCTTCCAGAAGGAAAAATGCAATGGGTTTGTTCTCAGTGGTGCATGAGGGAGCCACTCCTAGCCGTGCAGCAAAATAAGCAACGAATCAAAGTAGCTCTGCTGGACGTAGAGAATGGACTTGAGGACATGGGGAGGGGGAAGGATAAGCTGGGGCGAAGTGAGAGAGTGGCATGGACTACATACACTACCAAATGTAAAATAGATAGCTAGTGGGAAGCAGCCACATAGCACAGCGAGATCAGCTCTGTTCTTTGTGATCGCCTCGAGGGGTGGGATAGGGAGTTTGGGAGGGAGACGCAAGAGGGAGGAGATATGGGAACATATTTATATGTATAGCTGATTCACTTTGTTACAAAGCAGAAACTAACACACCATTGTAAAGCAATTATACTCCAATAAAGATGTTAAAAATAAATAAATTAAATAAAATGTATTGTTAGAGGAAAAAAAAATAATGATTATGTCCTGTGGGTAAGATTTAAAAAAAAAAAAAAGTAGCCCTGCTGGGTTTGAGCAAGTGGCTGGATTTCCAGACCACAGTCCAGTCCTGAAACCTCTCCTGAACTCCACCTGTTGCCATTCCAAATTCAAACAGAATTCATCACCAATTGCCCCCAGTTTCTTCACCTTCTGGAATTTCTTATTCTCCTAAATGGCATCACCTTCCTTCCAGTTACTTAGGACCAAAACCTTCTCTCCCAATCCTCACCTCCATTCAGTACCCATGCCTTTCATCCTAAGACATTGACATCTATCTATAGCTCCTTTTCTGCATTTCATGACACAAAAAAGCCAACTCAGCTCAGCCTCCCATCAGATTGCCACCAAGTTAGGGATATACATCCTCAAATACCACAGAAAATGACATCATAATTGTCCAAGATTTCATATTACACCTGTTAAGAGTATGCCAGTTAAGAAACACTAGACATGAAACTCAATACTGACATCCCCGAAATTGATACTGGTGGGCATGATGTTCGGTCAGCTGAGATGGCCAGAATTTCAGAAATCCTCAGCCAAGACCAGAAGCCATTAGAAAGAGGTGAGTTAAGTATCTCAACAAGAGTGTGAAAACTCCTTCTTGGCAGTACTAGGGGACTCAGCCAAACCTCCCCAGACCATTTCCTCTTAGGGTGCCTTTGCAGAGACTCAGAGAATACTTTTTAAAAATCTATTAAATGCCCATCTCCTCAAAAAGAAATAGGAAGAATCTATTCAACTGTTGGTGTCCATGACCATAAAAAAAAGGGGTGCTCTGGCTTTCCCTAAATGCCACATTTAACTTCTGACATGTCTTCCTGCCTCTCTTCACCTTTATTCATTCATTCATTTATTCATTTTTCATTCACTAAGGTATCACTGTGTTAGGTCCTAGAAATACCACCATAAAAGAATGACATTTCCCTGCCTTCATGAAGCTTACTGCCTAGAACAGAGGTTCTTAATCATGAGTCCCACTAGAATCACTGAGATGCTCTAAAAAATGTCAGTGCCCAGACCCCATCCCCAGAGAGTCTTAATTAGTTGGCCTACGGTGGGGCTTAGTATTGGCAGTAGCTTCTTAAAGCTCTCCAAGTGATTTCAGTGTACAGCCAGGGTCAAAAATCACCTAAGGCAGGGATCTCAGTCACGGGTGAATTTGTCCCCATGGATGCTTGGCAATGTTTGGAGACATTTCTGGTTGTCATAACTCTGAGAGTGCTGTTGGCCTCCAGTAGTAGAAGCCAGGGATGCAGCTTAACATCCCACAGCACTCAGGGCAGACCCCACTACAAGGAATGATCCCAATGGCAATAGTGCTGAGGTGAAGAAACCCTGGTTTGGGGAAGACAGACATGAGGTAAATCATTAAAACAGAGAGTAATGAATGTTATAAATAGAAAAGTCCTGGGAACTACAGGCCATAGTTTTTGTTTACAGAGAACTTAAAGTCCCTCCTTTAGTGAACACTCCATTGGAGAAGAATACAGGCAGGAAAGAGAAAGAACTAGGTCACCTCCATCAGGGCAGGGAATCTACTGGGTTATCTACTTCACTGTTCAGTCCTCTGTGCCTAAAACAGTGCTGGGATCTAGGTCCCAAAAGTCTGAGAGCCTTATGTTTATATATGTTACCTTATTTCATGCCCAAGATCTCAAGGTAAAGTGGGTCTTTTTTAAAAAATAGATTTTAATTTTTTAAGCAGTTTTAGATTTATAGAAAAATTGGCAAGAGAGTGTAGAGAGTTCCCATATACCCTGCAGGCAGTTTCCCCTATTATTAACATCTTACATTAGTATGCTACATTTTCTATAATTAATGAACCAATACTGAATCATTATTATTAACTGAATTCCGTACTTTTTTCAGATTTCCTTACTTTTTACTTAATGTCCTTTTTCTGTTCCAGGATCCCATCCAGTATCCCATATTATATTTATTCATCCTATCTCCTCAGGCTCCTCTCAGCTGTGACATTTTCTTAGACTTTTCCTTGTTTTTGATATCTTTGATGGTTTTAAAGAGTACTGGTCAAGTATGTTGCAGGATGCTCCTCTATTAGAATTTGTCTGATGTTTTTCTTCTGATTGGACTGGGGTTATGAGTTTGGGGGAGGAGATCACAGGTAAAGTGCCATTTTCATCACATTGTATTGAGTACATACAATCGACAAGACTTATGAATGTTGATGTTGCCCTTGATCACCTGGATGAAGTAAAGTGGGGAGGTTTCTCCACTATGAAGTTGCTCTTTATCCACCCGCCCCCCCCACCCGCCTCCTTCCATACTGTACTCTTTGGAAGGAATCCTCTATGCATAAATATCTACATAAATTCTTTGGAATTCTTCTGCCTGGGAGATTTGTCTCTTCTCCCTCATTTATAAATGTATTCATTTATTTATATCATTATGGACTCATGGATATTAATTTTATACTTTGGGTTATAATCCAATACTACCTGATTTTATTGCTCAAATTATTCCAGCTTTGGCCATTTGGAGCTCTTTCAGTTGGCTCCTATCAAATTAAATCTTTTAATTCCCATTTTATAGGTGAGGAAACCAAGCTTCAAAGAATATAAAGTTTTCATCCACCATCACTAAACTAACAAGAGCAGAGGTGCAATTAAAATCATTAGATTCTAAAGCACAGGGTGGTTTTCTTTTTTCCTATTCACCGTGTTTCATCTGAATATAGTCAATCTTTGTAAATCAATGACTAGTGTATATTTCACCTGATGGAGTTACTTAAGCAACAACAGTTTTGAGACTATCAATCTGCTGTGTACATTACAGAGAAACTTCCTTAGCTTTTTTTTTTTTTTGAGTTTTTGAATTTTATTTATTTTTTTATACAGCAGGTCCTTATTAGTTATCTCTTTTACACATATTAATGTATATATGTCAATCCCAATCTCCCAATTCATCCCACCACCACCACCCCCCGCCACTTCTTAGTTATTTTTTTTTTTACTTTTTATAATGTACACCTTGATGAATTTTCTCAGAGTGAATTCACTCATGCAGCCACACCCAGATCAAAACACAGAACATTACTAGCTCACCAGAAATCTCCCTTGTACCTCCTTCCAATGATCCCCACTCCATAAATTACCATTATCCTGGCTTCTAACAGCAGATCAGTTGTGCCTGATTTTCACTTTAAATAAATGGAGCCATGCATTACTCCTTTTTGAAGCTGGATTCTTTTGTTCATTCTGCTTTGTTTTCACGTGGTTTGGTTAGTGGAATTGTTTTTCAAAAGGTTCCAACCCCATATTTCACAAGAAACTTTACAAGCAAAGTAACACTTGTAAAAACATGTTAAGCAACTCCGTAAAAAAATAGCACACTACTACATAAAAAGTAAATTTACTTAAGATTAACATAACACAAAGAAGGGAAAACTACCTGGAGATGTCGTTAAATTCCCCCATTATCCCAGGATGGCTTAGTTCCTCCTCCCTATGATTATCTATAGTTTCATCTGCAAAGGACTGCCCTAATAATGTCTCTGTGCTTTTTTTACACAGGAAAGGTGTTTCCTGACTGACAGGATGTCCTTCTTGCCAACATGTAGCCAAAAACTCACTTGACTGCTTCTAATAATGGTGCAAGATGCTACCTGCCAAAGTTGACTAAAATCCTGCCCAGAAATCCAAGAGATCTCTGATTTACAGAAGTTCTCTATTTTCTAGTTCATTAACAATCACCGCCAATGACTTAGTTCCTTCCAACAGGGTTAGGATGTCCCTGCCACCACACCCCTCTGATGCCACCATGGACATTGTTCAATCAAAGCCCTCTCTCCCTTAGAACCCACTCCCCCCAAAAGCCTAACCAACCAGAGACAGCGAAGAGAGGAAGCTATTTGCCATCCCTACAAACACACGAAGCATCGTGTTATTTTCTAGTTGGATCCAGGCTTTCATTCCATTGTTTTCTAGTTGGGGTCTGGCTTCTAATTTCTACTCCATCCTTACCATATCTCTCCCCGACTTATGAACGTCCTCTGGCTCCCTCTTGTCTGATAAGCAATGGATGAAGTACCCTGCCTGGATTTCAATAATCTCTGTAACACACCCAACCAAGCCCAAGATTAGGCTCTACCTTGTATTCCAGTCAGGCTGATTTCTTCATCATCCCCCACATGTCCTGCTTTTTCCATCCTGTGTGTTCCTGCCTATCCCTCTAATAATCATACATTTATTCATTAATTAATTCTTTCAACAGCTATTTATTTTTTTGTTGAAGTAGAGTTGATTTACAATGTTGTGTTAATTACTGCTGTACAGCAAAGTGACTCAGTTACCCGACATTGGAGCATCGTCTAGCGGGAAATCTCCAGCACGAAACTTCACAAACCACTTTGACACTTTCGAGCAGTCACAGCACCTTCTCCATACACTGTACAAATCTTTTTTCGCATTTCAGTTGCATTTTTGCCTTTCTTGAAATAATAAAGTATAATATGCTGAAAATGTTGCTTTTTTTTCATCTTCAACATTAAAATGGCTGCACAAAAATTCACCAATTTTGATAAGTTTTTTTAAATGCACACTGATATGACAGCTGTCACAATACAGTCTAACAAAATTGTTTCGAATGAAGTTAAAGACAACTAGAACCATCATAATGGAGAAAAACCGAACGTACTTTTTGGCCAACCCAATACATTCTTTTTCATATTATTTTCCATTCATGGTTTATCACAGGATATTGAATATAGTTCCCTATGCTGTACAGTAGAACCTTGTTGTTTATCCATTCTATACATACCAGTTTGCATCTGCTAATCCCAAATTCACAATCCATCCCTCTCCCACGCCACTCCCTCTTGGCAACCAGCAGTCTGTTCTCTATGTCCGTGATTCTGTTTCTGTTTCATAGATAGGTTCATTGTGTCACATGTTAGATTCCACATATGAGTGATATCATATGGTATTTGTCTTTCTCTTTCTGACTTACTTCACTTAGTATGATAACCTCTAGTTCCATCTATGTTGCTGCAAATGGCATTATTGCATTTTTTTTATGGCTGAGTAGTATTCCATTGTATATGTGTACCACATCTTCTTTATCCATTCCTCTGTCCGTGGACATTTAGGTTGTTTCCATGTCTTGGCTATTGTGAATAGTGCTGCTATGAACACAGGGGTGCATGTATCTTTTTGAATTACAGTTTCGTCTGGATATATGACCAGGAGTGGGATTGCTGGATCATATGGTAATTCTATTTTTAATTTTCTGAGTTTCTCTTTCTGACTTACTCCACTTAGTATGATAACCTCTAGTTCCATCTATGTTGCTGCAAATGGCATTATTGCATTTTTTATGGCTGAGTAGTATTCCATTGTATATGTGTACCATATCTTCTTTATCCATTCCTCTGCCCGTGGACATTTAGGTTGTTTCCATGTCTTGGCTATTGTGAATAGTGCTGCTATGAACACAGGGGTGCATGTATCTTTTTGAATTATAGTTTCGTCTGGATATATGACCAGGAGTGGGATTGCTGGATCATATGGTAATTCTATTTTTAATTTTCTGAGGAAGCTCCATACTGTTTTCCAGAGTGGCTGCACCAACTTACACTTCCACCAACAATGTAGGAAGGTTCCCTTTTATCCACACCCACTCCAGCATTTGTTATTTGTAGATTTTTTAATGATGGCCATTCTGACTGGCGTGAGGTGGTACTTCATTGCAGTTTTGATTTCTCTAATAATTAGCAATGCTGAGCATCTTTTCATGTGCCTACTGGCCATCTCAACAGCTATTTATTAAGTGCCTACTATGTGCTATGCACATAGTAGATCATGGGGGTACAGAAGTACATAAAACCATCCAAGTCCCTGTCCCATGGAACTTACATGGTAGAAGGAGATGGGACACATCCAATAAACACACAAACAAATGCATATGATATTAAGAGGTGATGAGTGCTGCGACTGGGGAGGAGGATGCCAGGTTCTGTACGGAGGTCAGGGAAGGCACCTCTGTGCAGAAGAAGTTGAACAGATATCCCAGGGAAGGCTGTATAGGCACAGGGAAGAGCTCTTAGGACATAATTATTAGAGGAAGAACAAGGAGGCCATTTTGACCAGAGCAGAGTAGGTGAGGAAGGGACTAATAGGTAAATCAGAGCAGTGGTTCAAGGCCAGTTCATGTGGGGCCATTAAGCCAATGGTTCTCAACTGGGGCGATTTGGCCCCCACCTCAGGGGACATCCAACAATACCTGGAGGCATTTTTAGTTGTCACAGTTGAGCGGTGCTACTGGCATCTAGTGTGTAGAGTCTAAGGATGCTGCTTAATATCCTACAATGCACAGGGCAGCCCTACAACGAGGAAGTATCCAGCCCCAATGTCAGTGGTGCCAAGATAGAGAAACCCTGCTTTCAACCATGGTGATGACTACAGCTTTTATTCTAAGTGTGATGAGATGGCATCAGAAAGTTTTGAACAAAGGAGTGACATGAGCTGACTTTGATTTTAAAAGTATCTCTTTAGATACTGTGTAGTAAATCATAACTTGAATAGTAAGAGTGATATAAAGGCTGCTATTTATTGGCCCCTTATTATATTTGAGACACTGTACTACACACCTTAACTAGGATATCTCAGTATTTTTATTCATTGTTCCTACCACTACCTGACATTGTATGACATATTGGTACATTAAATTTTTTTTTATAAATTTATTTATTTATTTATGGCTGTGTTGGGTCTTCGTTGCTGCTCACGGACTTTCTCTAGTTGTGGAGAGCGAGGGCTACTCTTTATTGCAGTGAACGGGCTTCTCATTGCAGTGGCTTCTCTTGTTGCAGAGCACGGGCTCTAGGCGCACAGGCTTCAGTAGTTGTGGCATGCGGGCTCAGTAGTTGTGGCACACGGGCTCTAGGGCGCAGGCTCAGTAGTTGTGGGATCTTCCCGGACCAGGGATGGAACCCGTGTCCCCTGCATTGGCAGGCGGATTCTTAACCACTGCGCCACCAGGGAAGTCCCGGTACGTTAATTTTTAAATATTTGTCTCTCCCAGTAGAATGCAGACTTGATGAGGGCAAGAACTTTGCTTTGTGACCCGTTGAATCTCTAACACCTAGCACAGTGCCTGGAGTACACTGGGAACTCTTTGTTTGTTGAGTGAATAAATGGCTCCTAGGGTCCATCTGCTTATCCCCATTTCACAGACAAGAGCACTGAGTTTCAACATTTGTTGCCTGGACCACAGCTATGAGTAAATCTCATTTGCGTTGTGTGGCCCATTCCCAGGAGGACAATCTCCAAGTTTGGTGACAATTCCCAGAAAGAAAAGTTCCCAATGGATACTATTCTAGGTGACTTATCTAAGTAGCTATTGCTACACCTTAATAATTTTTGACATCCATATCTATTTATTCATTCATTCGCCAAGTTTTTACTGAGATCATACTGTGTGCCAGGCACTGTGGTAGGCACTTGGGATGTATTGATGAGGAGGATAAATGTGATCCCCATGTGTATTAGTCAGCTCAGGCTGCCATAACAAAATACCATAGACTGGATGGCTTCAGCAACAGAAATCCATTCTCCCACAGTTCTGGAGGCCAGAAATCAGAGACCAGGGTGCCAGCATGATCAGGTTCTGGTGAGAGCTATCTTCCTGGCCTGCAGGAAGAAAGCTCACTGCAGGCCTCCTCACTGTGTCCTCACATGACAGAGAGGGAGCAAAGGAGAGAGAGCTCTCTGGTATCTCTTCTTGTAAGGATGCTGATCCCATCATGGGGGCCCCACCCTCATGAACTCATCTAAACCCACTCACCTTCCAAAGGCCCCATCTCTGAATACCATCACTTTGGGGGGGTGGTAGAGCTAGGGCTTCAATATGTGAATTTTGGGAGAATGTAATTCTTTTTTTTTAGCTGCATATGCAGCTTGTGAGATCTTAGTTCCCCGATGAGGAGTCGAACCCATGCCCCCTGCAGTGGAAGCATGAAGTCTTAACTACTGGACCAGCAGGGAATTCCCGGGGAGAACGTAATTCAGACTATAGCACCGTCTTCACAAAGTTTATAGTCCAGTGTGGGATACAGACATTACCTGTATGATACAAAAAAGAAAATGATGAATTGTGTTAAGTGTTACAGAGGAACTCAATGAGTGCTGTGATGAATAACTGAGGCAGAAGGGACCAGCCCTGAGGAGGCAGATCATGGAAGACTTCTCCAAGGAAGTAACATACAAACAAATCACCAAAAATTTAGTACAAGGAAAAATACCTCATTAATAACTTACGCCGATTACATACTGCAATGATAACATTTTGGATATATTGCATTAAGTAAAATATACGATTAACATTAATTTTACCTGTTTCTTTTTCATTTTTTAAAAATGTGACTACTAGAAAAATCTAAATTACTTATGTGGCTTGCATTATATTTCCACTGGACAGCACTGCCATGTACTATTCCCTTCCAGCTAAAAACACTAATAGAAAGGGAGAAAGAGTGACACCCCAAAGAGATGAAGTGGAGGTGGTGGGGATGGAAAGCAACATGTGGGGAGGTTGAGAAGTCCAATTGGCAGAAATGACTAAGTGACGTTTTCAGAACAGAACAGTCTGCTAATGGTTCCAGGTTTCTTTTGGGGGGGATGAAAATTTGGGATTAGTTAGTGATGACAGTTGGATAACCTTAGGAATATATTAAAAACCACTGCATTGTACACTTTAAATGGTGAATTTTATGATGTGTGAATTATAAGTCACTAAAAAGTAAGATATAAAAAATAATAGAAGAATAGGGCAGTCTAATATCTACCGTGTCTACTACGACAGAAGAGCCTTGAATTTTCTGGAAAGCTTACTACTTTCAGCTGATTTGTGTGTGTGGTGTGTGTGGCTTATTTTCTTTTTTTCGGTAGGTGGTTGGAGGGTGAGTATTTAAGGAAAAGGGGCTCTTAAATGTTTTGATGGAAAGCAGTGTGGAGAGCAGGAGTTCACCTTCACTGGAAATGAGAGTCAGCGCTGACTTGGAGAAAGATTGGGGATTTGCAAACACGTTTTGGAGAGCATGGATGGACCTCTCACAGGGTATATGAGTCCCTCATATAGGGACTCAAGCAGACGATATCTTGACTTAATGGGGCAGGGTGACCCTCCCTGATATCTGAGTCACTTTGATTATTTGCTTGATTAAACCAAAACGTGAACGTCTATCTATGGTTGTATATTCTAGGTTAGAACCTCCTTGCATAGGGCCAAGGGGGTACCCTGTCCATGGGCGACTCTCCACGTCCAGCCTTTTTTTGGTTCCCAGCAGCAACCAGAGATGAAGCTTCCCTCAGGGACAAAAACACACACAGTCAAGTTTTCTCTCTGCATAGTCTCAGAGTTGATTTATAACCCCTTTAGAAGCTAGCCCCAACCAAAGAGTCTCACTCATTACTTCACTCAGCTTCTCTCGGCCTCGCACTGGGCTGGATGCTGGGGGTAGAATGATGACCAAGACTGACCCGGTCACTGCCCTCAAGGGGCTTGCAGTCTGGTGGGAAGCTCAGAGTCCATGGCTGGCCCTGTGGATTTTCCCGTTCCTGCTAAATTTATCATTGGTTATGTTGGTATTTGCTGCCTTAGTCTGCAATCCCTGTCATTGTTTTCAACTCAGGAGAATGAAAAATGCTGACGATTTCAAGGATCTCTGTCTCCTCTGTAGACTCCGCACAAGGGGCACGTTAGCCTGTTCGCAATGCGCGCCTCTTCCAGATCTCCTCTGTCTCCTCTGTAGACTCCGCACAAGGGGCACGTTAGCCTGTTCGCAATGCGCGCCTCTTCCAGATCTCCTCTGTCTCCTCTGTAGACTCCGCACAAGGGGCACGTTAGCCTGTTCGCAATGCGCGCCTCTTCCAGATCTCCCCTGCTCTTAGCGCTTTTTGGCTTGGCTTCTTTTCTCTGTGGTTCAAGTCACTAACTCCCTGATCTGCACGGGCTCTGTGGGTCCTTATGTTTCTGCACCTTCAGTGCAGCCAGAGCCTGTGCTGCTAGGAAAAGTTCTTAGAAAGCACTTTAGTTAACGAGTTATGATTAGATGAAGGATCAAAGAAACGCGGAGAACCAGAAGTCATGACCAAGAGATGTCATTTAGCAAAGTGTTTATTTAATCCAGAAATAATGGTAGAATGAACATTTCTTAGAAGTTCAGTGGACTTTTGTATTTGCTGCTGTATAAGGCAGGACACCTTGAGTAAAGAGATGGCAAATTGGGTGATTGGAAGGAAAGTCAATAAGGGGTGTGGGAAGGGTAAAAGGACAGTAGAACACCCCGGGCATGTAAAAGTCAGGATCTTCTTTCCTAGGCCTGAAGAGGCAAAGGGAGGGATTAGATACTGGAATCTAGAGAGAGTGAACTGTGACCTTCCAGCAAGGGAGCTAGGCAGCCCCCAGTGACCCTACAGGGAGGGTGCCAAGAGGGATAATCTGATTTCACACGTCTCCCTTCCTGCAACCTCTGATCCTTGCTCTCCACTGGCTGAGGTCAGTCTCCAGGATGGAGAGCAGAGGCGGGAAGATGCGTGGAGAAGGGGTGGATGCAGTGTGGATTTGCCCATAGCCAGCACATCTGCTCAACATCCGTTCCCTCTTCTTCTGGTGATGGGACCTTGCTTTGGTTTGAGGGGATGTTATGAGTTGAATTGCATCCTCCAAAAAGATAAGTTGAAGTCCCAATCTCCAGTACCTCAAAATGTGACCTTCATCTGGGAATGGGATTGTGGTAGATGAATTAGTTAACATGAGGTCATACTGGAGTAGGATGGGCCCTTAATCCAATATGACCGGTGTCCTTATAAGAAGAGGGAACTTTGGACGCACAGAGGGAGGACAGTCATGTGAAGATGGAGGCAGAGATTAGAGTTACTCTGCCACGAGCCAAGTATCACCAGGGGCCACTGGATGCTGTAAGAGGCAAGTAAGCATCCTCCCCTAGAGGCATCTAAGAGAGCCAGGCCCTATTGACACCTTGATTTTGGAGTTCTGGCTTCAGAACCGTAAGACAACTTAAAAGTGGGCAGGGGGAGGGATAAATCAGGAGCTTGGGATGAATACATACACTAATATATATAAGATAGATAACCAACAAGGACCTACCATATAGCACAGGGAACTCTACTCAATATTCAGTGATAATCTATATGAGAAGAGAATGTAAAAAATAATGAATATAGGTATACGTATCACTGAATCACTTTGCTGTACACCTGAAACTAACGCAACATTGTATAACTCAACTATACTCCAATAAAATTTAAAAAAGAAACCAACTTAGAAACAACTATTCTGATGTTTTAAGCCACCCGGTATATGGTCCCTTATTACAGCATCCCTAGGACACTACAGAGGGGGCTACCCCTTCCCTACCACGTGGCATCTTGGTTGGATAGCCCAACCCTGCTGGAGCTGGGGAAAAGGATATTTTCCTCCGGGATGTGGATTTTGAGCCTGAAAATAGAGAAATGGACAAGGCATAGATTCAGATTCTCACTTTGCCACTTGCTGGCCTAGTGGGACTCGGATGAGCCAGTCCCAAGGAAAATGCATACCGCAGGGGCTAGCCTCCTCTTGCGGGCTTCTGAGCAAGTAGGGCACCTCAAAAGGATGCTTCCTGGGACTTCCCTGGTGGTCCAGTGCCTAAGACTCCATGCCACCAATGCAGGGGGCCCAGGTTTGATCCCTGGTCAGGGAACTAGATCCCGCATGCCACAACTAAGACCCGACGCAGCCAAATAAATAAATAAATACATATTTTTTTTTTTTTTTTTTATGAAAGGGATGCCTCCTGAGGGAGCTCCTGCTAGGAACAAACTAGAACTCACTGATAACTCCACTCACAAGGACTCTTCGCTAGAACCATCTTGGAGACATGGAGATTCCCTTTTCTGGTGAATGAGGAAGAGGAGGGCATTATTGCCCACCCTCAGTCCCCTGGGTCTCAGAGTCAGTCGGACAACATCATCATCAAATTCATTATTTGCAAAGCCTGGAGAAGAAGGAGGAACAGAGAAACTGGAGGACCCAGGCCAGGCTTCCCTATTTTCTGCATGAAGCCAGAGGCCTACATGAATGTGAACCCATAACGGAGAGGGGCACAACCTGCCCAGACTCATGACCTACCAAGGAGGGATTTGGGAAAGGTCATTTTTCCCAGGGACCAGCCCCGTAGGAATCATCTCAGCAGACTGGCCACAGTGCTGTCACAAAAGCGTGGATACAACATGATACCTGGTCACACTGCACAGAGATCATTGGCGGAACACCTGTGATATGCTTGGCATCAGATAAGGCCTGGAGGATACAGTGTTGATTCCTGTCCTTGGCGATGGTGAGCTCTGATACAGACCTGCTCCAGCTGCCAAGGGCACAGGAAGGAGCATCAAAATCACCTGTGATCTGGGAGAGAGCAGCAAGGAATGCACAGCTGATGAGACACTCAAGGATAGTGTCCCCATTTTGTAGACAATTGAATTAAGGTTCTGAGGTATTCATTGCACTGTTCCAGGTCACACAGAGTTGGGAAGCCAGAACTTGCTGGCCCCAAAGTCCATGCTCTTTCTACTGTGCTAGATCATCTCCCACTCACATGTCCAGCAGCCCTGGCTTCTTCATGCATTCATCTGTTCATGCGTGCACTTGTTCAATACATGTTTAGTGAGTATCTACTATGTGCCAGCAGCTGTGTTAGATACTGCCAATACAGAACTGAGTGAAAAGGTCAAGGTAATCTAGTGGGGAAAGGTTACGTATATTTAATTTCTGAGTGAGAAAAGTGCTATGAAAGTAAGATAGGGAGAATGAGAATGACAGCTGGAGACTTAAAGCCCGGACGCAAGGGAACTCTTGTCAGGAAGGGAATATTTAAACCAGTATAACTCAACCTTGTAAATCAACTATACGCCAATAAAATTTTTTTTAAAAAAGGATTAAACGAAACCAGTAGTGTTCCAATTGGCCAGTGATTTGGCCCCCATGGGACATCGTCTGGAGACATTTTTGGTGGTCACAATAAAAAATGGGGGGGTAGGGTGCTACTATCCTCTAGTGAGTAGAGGCCATGGATGCTTCTAAACATCCTACAGTGCATAGGACAGCGCCGACCACAAAGAATTTTATGGCCTGGGATGTTAACGGTGACTGAGGAACCCTGATTTAGACTAAGATATGAAGGCGAAGAAGATGCCAGCCCTGTAAAGGGGATCCCGTGCCCCAGGCATTCCAGATGGAAGGAACAGCATGTGCACGGGCTACAATGCCAGGAAAAGCTTAGTGTCTCAAGCTAAGGAGTAGTGGAGAAAGGTGTGGGATGAGAGGGAGTAGATCGTGCAGGGCCCCTGGGCTTGGGCAGAAGTTTGGGGTTTTATTCTTTACCGTGGAAAGCCTCTGAAGGTTTTTAAACCAGAGAGGGGCACTCTGGCTGCTCTGCAGACAATGATTTGGGCAGGGGCAAGAGTGGAACCCCGGAGGCCCGGAACTGCCCAGGAAGAGATGATGGCAGCCTTGACTAGCACAGAGGTGGTGCAGCAGAGCAATGGGGGTATCCATAGCAGCTACAGCACCGGCAGTGAACTGGATCTGGGGGGAGAAGGAGAAGAAGCAGGGATTCTGGTCTCCACAGGGCGCTGGGTAGTGTGGATCTCCAAGGTGGGGAAGACTGAGCCAGGGCCAGGTGGGAGGGGATCCCAAATCAAGAGCTCACTTTCAGACGTGTCAAGTCCGAGACACCCAGTGGACTTGGGTACATAAGGTGTTAGAGAGAGGAATTGCTTATAGGAGGCTTTGAGCTGTGCTCCATTCTCAATATAGCTTCGCCTGGGATGGGGCTCTGTAAGAAATACCAATGCCCAGGTCACACACCTTAGGTCAGGTAAACCTGAGCCCTGGGAGTGGGTGCCCAAGCATCAGTATGCTCTAAAAGCCCCACAGATGATTCTAGTGCACAGTGATGGTTGACCTCCCACAGACTCGTAGACCTGCCCCAAGGTGGAGACCCTCTCTGTGTGCACGGCAGCCCACAGTAGGCTGAGAAACCTCACCTTTGTGCATTACCAAAAGAACCCTCTGTTTTGTGTCTATTTAAAATTCTATCTCTGCTGCTTCTGAGGCTGGCTGAATTCTATCTGTCAAAACAATGAACTAGCTCATAGTCTGGGATGTTCTCGTGTTACCTTCAGTTCCAAACCCTTTGTTCTGAGACTCTCTTGTTTATAGCAGTGTCAGTCTCCTGGTGAAGCCCCAGGGCTGCTTCATCTCTTCCATTCCATTGGGGATAGAATATTTACAGTCTCCTCTGTGAACTTTTTTTCCAAACAACTACCAGCACCCTCTGCCACTGTGTACTCAAAGCAGAGAAAAATACATTCAGACCTGGCCTCTTCTTCAAGCTCCAGTTCAATCCCCAATTTCCTTTTTTTAACCTTCCTTTTGACTGCCTTTATCCAATTCCCCCTTCCCTGCCTCTGGTAATGGCAAATCTGATCTCTTTCTCTATGAATGTGTTTGTTTGTTTGTTTGTTTTTGAAGTATAATTGATCTACAAGACTATGTCAGTTCCTGTTACACAACATAGTGATCTGGTCTTTCTATACATTTCAAAATGATCACCACAAGTCTAGTTATAATATGTCACCATAGAAAGATATTACATAGTTTCATTCTTTACACTGTACATTTCATATCCGTGATGCATTTATTTTGCAGCTGGAAGTTTGTACCTTTTAATCTCCCTCACCTATTTCTCTCATCGGCCGCCCCCCTCTATTTGTTCTCTGTATCTATAACTCTGCTTCGGTTTTATCATGTTTGTTTATTTGTTTTGGTTTTTAGATTCCACATATAAGTGAAATCATACAGTATTTGTTTTTCTCTGTCTGACTTATTTCACTTAGCATAGTACCCTCTAGGTCCATCCATCGTATCACAAATGGCAATATTTTATTCTTTCTTTATGGCTGAGTAATATTCCTTTGTGTGTGTGTGTGTGTGTGTGTGTGTGTGTATCTCACATTTTCTTTATCCATTTCCTTTTATTATTATTGGGTACCCATCGTGTGACTTGCTCTGTACCTGGCACTTGGGGATACCGTGATCAATAAAAGTGATATGGCCCCTGATCTAGGGAGCTCACACCTTAGGACAGGGTATCTCAACCTCAGCACTATTGACATCTGACATCAAGTAATTCTTTGTTATGGGGACCATCCTGTGCATTGTACAATGTTTAGCAGCATCCCTGGCTTCTACCCATTAGATGCCAATGGATTGTTCCCATGCCCCCAAGTTGTGACAACCAAAAATATCTTCAGACATTGCTAAAATGTCCTCTGGGAAGCAAAATTGCTCCAGTCAAGAGCTATTGCTCTAGAAGGAAGAAGACATCAAACAAATACTCATAAAGGTTGGCAAATGTGATGACAGGAGACATTCTGTTTAACTTGGCAGGAACAGAGAGATAAGAGTCCAACATGGAGACTACCTGTTCCAACCCAGAATAATAGCTGGTATTACTTCCAACATGAGGCTTTCTCTGATTACTTTATTGTCTTTTGTCTTCTGCTATTGCAGTTTCCTGCAATAGCATTCACTGATTTTGTACTATGCAGCCGGGCACAGTACTAAGCATCTGGCATGCCTTACATCATTTTATTCTCGTAACTACCCTATAACCATAACTGGCACCACAAACCATTGACGATTCACTACATAAGTTGAACTGAAATGAAGTAAATTGAAGGAAAGCTGAGACAGTGACTGCTTGTACTTCTTCTTTATCCCCTGGGGAAGAGCCTCCCACTTCATCAATTACCACAATCTCTGTTGCACTTTCAATGTCTTCTTCATTGAGTCCTTCCTTTTGGGGCTCCAAAACCACTCCCCCAAATTTCTCCCTCCCCAAAAGTGCTTTTGATCTTACTATTCCCTAGAGCTAATCTCCCTTCTTGCTCCTTCCTTTCTCCACCAGTGTTCTCAAAACTTCAGAGTTGCTCACCAACACCATCCCCTCACTGTCCTTGCATTGGGGCTCCTTCTTATACCCTTACCTGAAATCTCTCTAATCAGTTTCCCCAGAGAACTGAATCCAGAGGTATCTTGTCATCCCACACAATCTGTCCTCCATATTGGAAGTTGTTTATAACTTTCCTCATTGGAACTTTCCTCTTCCTTGGAACCCTACGCCATTCAGATCTACCTTCTACCTCCTCTTCTATAGACCTGGGTAGCCTTCACTGCCCAGTTCCCTGTTCCAATCTCTATCTACACTCTTCTCTCAGGCATTGTTTCAGCTTTCAGAGCTTTATTTATCCTACCTATGTGGAAGACTAACCTAATTGTATCTCCAGTCTTGGGCTCCTTCTGGATTTTAGCCTCACTTTTCCAATTCATCTGGACACTCCACCTGGATACAACCTTGGCACCTCAGATTTGACGTGTCTCAAACAAAAGACTTTATCTTTTCTTCAAAGTCAGCTCTTTCCCCTCAGCCTCTCAAAATCTATTGTTTCTCTTAGTAGGAAGAATCATTTTCAGTGCCTCAGAATCATTGTCTACATTCATTTGTTCATGAATTCATTCCTTGAGCTTGTTATGGGCACCATGCTTTACATATTGCCCGCCCTCGTGGAGCTCACCATCCATCTGGCAAGATAGACTGTCAAAAGAAATCACAAAGAGCTTTGCTGAGGGTTATAGTAGGGAAAGTCTAATGTGCAGTGGCTCTCTCCTCTTCTCTACCTAGACCCAATGAGCTAGCAGGTCCTCTGATTCTCCCATCATAAGGTCCCTCCAATCAGCTGCTGCTTTCCAAACTCCTGGCCTCTGCCCCAGACTCCTAGGGGGTCTTATCTCCTCTTACTTCTTCTCGCTTCTCTGAACACTCACATGTTGCATTGCCTTGTAATGTCCTGTTTCTTATCTATCCCCCCAACTACACTGTAAGTTTATTCAGTGTAATGAATGCATGCTATTTGTCCCTGTATTCCCAGCACAGAGTGCTCAATAATTATTGGTGAAATCATGAATGAATAGATTCTAATCCCCTTTGCACACTACTGAAAACGTCACAAAACTCAACAGTACACAAGGTAGGTTTGAGGTAATAACTTAGAGGTAACCAAGTGACAGCCCCAGGGCACAGCTGGGAATATTTGGAAAATAGGAACTGACTCCCTATGAGAAGTCACCTTGCTCGGGGCACTAACGGCTTCTCATGGGAAATATAACAACCCTACAGTTGGAGAGAAACCCCAGGGAAGTCCCTGCTTGTTCAGGCCTCAAGGTTTTCTGGAGCTGCCAAGGTGAGCCTTGCTGGGTGATAGAGCTCTCCTTCCATTGCTGAGAGTCTGCTTTACCATCACACCCTAGGCCTGAATGTGGAAGCCAGAGATGCTTGAGACAGCTTAGCAGGTCTGAAACATTTGGCCATCCTTGTCCCTTTCCCCCAGGAGAGGCACACCTGCCATTCCCCTGTCTGCATTACTCTATCATCTGCTTGAACTAAAAGAAGGATAGAATACTTGCTTTTAAATTCTAGCACTGCCACTTACTTATTTTATGTTATATGACCTAAGTTGTATAATCCCTTGAAAGCCTCAATTTCTTCATTTTTGAATGGGATTAATGATATTATCTCATCGATCTCTCCATCATGATTTTAGAATATGGGTATTGGGCATGTTGTGAATATTTACCCTACTTTCATATATTTAAAGCTTTGCATATATTAAAAAAATTATCTTCTGAGGTATTGTGAAAACTGACTGAAATTAGGCATGGCAAATGCTAATCACAGTGCCTGACGCAGTTTCTAACACATAGGAAGCCTCCAATACGAGGTGGTTCTCAGCAGTACAGTGAAGTCACTATCCATGCCATCAAAGTCTTGCCATGCTGGGATTATTTTATCTATTTATTGGTTGGTTTGTATTATGTTTTTCTCCACTGGAATTAAGCTTCATGAGGGCAGAGACCTTGTCTGTCTTTGCTCCGCATTGTATGTCAGGTGTGCTCAGGGGGCAGTTGACAAGTGGTGACTGGAAACGTGAAGACAATAACCAGCTGTGTTTCCCATCACAGCTCAAGTCTGTCGCACATCCTCATTGCTCTCGGCACCCCCACACCCAGCCTAGGCTTCTCATACAGAGGTGGAGACTCAGGAGGAGAGACAGCAGCTGAGCGCTCTACCCAGAGCAAGGGCTCCTGATCCAGTGCCCTCCAAAGACTCTCTCTCTGAGAGAAGAAGCAAAGACACAATGCAGAGAAAAGGATCAAGACTGAGAAGACTCATGGGAGAAAACTCAAGAGGCTAGAGTGACCACATAGGTAGCTCTCAGATGAGGCCAGGGCTTAAAAGGGCAAGAACGAAAGGTAGGTACAGCACGGAACTAAGGGTCCTGACACGAGAGAAGCCCTACCCATGTAAGAAACGCATCTGTAGGTGAAAACCTAGATGAGTCTGAGGCCTGCAGAAATGAGTTAACCACAGAAAGAAGGCTTGTCTTTCAAGTGATGGTCATAATGCGAAAGAACAAAAGAGCAGGCAAAATGGAGGCCAAAGAGGTAGTATTCATGAATGGTACAGAAGGCAGAATTACCAAACTCCTGTTTCACGTTTATCTCCTTTGCCAAGGGGATTACTAAACCGGACAAGATGGGGAAGGGTAAAAGTTATTCTATTTCAGGAAGCATCTACTATGTGCCATGTAGCATACATATATATTTGTAATCTTATTTAATCCCTAGAAGAGGTATCCATCAAGATTCCCTTTTTCCACAGGAGGAAAACTAACCTCAGAGAGGTGAAGCAACTTGTTCAAGGGCCCAGAGCTAGTCAGTGGTCTAATACCTTCTTTTAGATACTGTGTGTGTATGTGTGGGTGTGTTGGGATGGGTGTGGGGGGTAGGTTGTGGGCAAACTGCCCACTACTGACCCCATTTAAGTTTGTAGTCAATCCTCCCTGGACCTCTATCACATAAGCCACAGTTTAGATACAGCATCCTCCATCCAGAGAGCCGGCTTTCTGAGCCTAGTATTAGGGCGAACACTTCTTCCTCACTGCCTATGCTTCCTTCAGTATGGAGGGATATCTATCAGTGGACACTGGACCTTCTCTGTCTCTCACTCCTCCCTCCCCCTCGGGAGGTGGAGCAAAGCATCTGATTGGTGATTTTCACAGAAAGAACTGTACAAGACCGTTTCACTGGATGCAAAGGTCTTTTCTCTCTCTAACAGAAGAACCAAAAGGACAGTTCAGAGCAAATGATCAGGACTGAGAAATAGAGGAGAAAACTCAAGAGGGCACAGTGTCACATGGAAGCTCTCCTCTCCTCCTCGGCATCGCCCAGCCTGCAAAACGCCTGTGCAGTTAGGCTGTGATAGCCTAGCTGTCCAACCCAAGCCCTACCTCATGGGCAAGGCTTGAGTCTTTTCAACCCTGCCTTGACTGGGTGCACCATTAGTACTACACATCTAAGACACCTTCTCCAAGGCCTCTATCGGGAATAAAGCTGACATCTTGATTTCCACTTGCCTGTGTCCATTAGTTCAGAACTCAGCTGGGGATATTAAAAAGGGAGTTGTGGATTGACCCCACCAAGCAAAGCAACAACGTCCAAGAAGAACCTTGCATGTATATGGATTTAATTTCACCGCATTAGTTCCAGTCTGGTGTGAATTGCTCATACCGAGATGGCACCTGATGTTAAAAATGAGTTGACATCTCAAAGAAATGTCAAGAAATTGGAAATGGTCCAGAGGAGACTTAGTAGAATGGTGAAAGTTCTGGAAACCAGGTCATGGGAGGAATGATAAAACGAATGAGAAGATTTAGTTCAAAGCAGATTTGGCTATGACATGATGCAGTCTTCACATTTTTCAAGGGCTACCGTGCAAAAGTGTGGTTTAATTAGATTATGTGACTTCCAAGGGCAGAACTGAGTGCACTGTTGGATATTTCAGGGAAGCATATTTTGGCTCCTTATAAAGAAAATATTTACAACGATTAGCATTGGATAAAAGTGAAATGATTTCCCTGAGAAGGTAATGGGTTTTCCATTACACGGGTAACCCCACTGGATTAAATGGATGATCCTGAAAAGGTCATTCAGGCATTGGGAGATGGCTGGTGGGAATAAAATTTATCCGTAGCTTGTGTAAATGCAAAAGTGGCAGAATGAGATGTTCTTTCTTCCTCATGATTTTTTCCACCCAGTATCACAAAGGGCTTGATACAAATGAGTCAGGCCAGGGGCCCCTTGCATGTGACCAGACCCTGCCTGGGGAACAGGATGCAGTGGAACCCCAGCCCCTACACCATTGTCCCTACAATGACATTTCCCTAGGATGACTTATTGGTTTCCTATCTGTATGTGAACAACCACTTTCTGTGGCTTCTAGAAGCTTCTCTCAAACTTTAAGTGGGAAAATGTGTTGGTATTGGGTGGAAGGATCCTAAGGAAGTGATTCCCTCCATCTCATATTCCAGAGCCTCTTGCAATCATGCTCATTCTTATTCTTCTCTTTCCAGAGTTGGATGACTCTTTCAGCAACCTCATCCTTTGACTATGTGGTCACTACCCTCATGCTGCCCTGTTTGGCTAAGAATGAGAGTTACCATCTACAGATAGCCCTTTATGGGTGTTATTTCTTTCCATCCTGGCAACAATCCCAGTGAGATCACTACTATGATTATCTCCATCTTACAGATAAGGAAACTGAGGTTCAGACAGGTTAATTAATTTGCCCTAGGTCAGAAAGCTAGTAAGTGGCAAGGCAGGAGTTGGTAGCCATATCAGTCATTGTCCTAAGTGTATGGTGTTAACCACTGCAACCTACTGCCCACCCTGAATGACAGTGACCAGACCTGCACTTAGATGCTCATGTGTTGTTTCAAGAGAGGAACATAGTTTTGGTTTTGTTTCTGTTCCTCTCCTTAATGATGCCCAGGTTTGGTTTGACTCTATAGGCTACAGGACCTCGGTAGATGTGAGTCTTTAGAAAATAGAATTCAATGAAATCCAGATCCCTTTCCAGTGTTTCAACTGCCCTATCAAAGCCTTTGATCCATAAAAGTGGAATTTGGGTTCTAGTCAATCTAAGACCATGCTGGCCACTGACTGTTTCAAATTAAAATTCATCTGGCCCAGTCCCTGGACCTTGAGTCCTCTGCACACAAAGGGTATTCAAGGTTCCTAATGGCTTCTGTTTTTGAATTTTAGAATTGTTTTTCAGTACCTTTTCATGGTGGAAATGAAGTTTATCCATAGCTTGTGTAAATGCCAAAGTGGCAGATGAGATGTTATTTCCTCCTCATTATTTTTTCCACCCAGTATCACAACGGGCTTGTTACAAATGAGTCAGGCCAAGGGAGACCCCTTGCATGTGACCAGACCCTGGCGAGCAGGATACGTATCTTTTCAATGTCCTGTTTATGGCATGAAATCCATGGGAGATGGCAATTCTGAGCCCAGGGGAAGGATCTCATGATGCAGACTAGTGGGCAAGGGGGTGGGGGTCAGGGAACACAAGGGTGCTGCATGTAGTGAATTCCATGTTAAAGAGGAGTTGCCACTTTGTGACAGTGGTGACTGGGACAGACCCAGGGGTCCCTGTATCATCCAAGATAGACATGTTTCTCCATTCCACTCTGTCTCTGCACAAGACTTCCTCATGCTCCCTGCTTACCTTGCCCCCATCTTGTCCTCTCTGGCCCCTGGATTTACTGACTTGTGTCATCCCCAGGTGTCTGTTTATCTCCATTTGTTTCAGCAAACTGGAACTATCTGAACCATCTACCCATTAACCTGATATCTCCGGTCTTGCTTCAGAACCTTTGCCCACACCATGTCCTAGCAGATATACATTGACACCCTATGATCTAGTGTAATCCCCAACTCTGAGGCTCAGCATTGAACCCCAATGCTGGAAGGTAGGGGATAAGGCAAAGGAATGGCATCTGGGAAGGGTTCATCTTTAGGAGCATAAATAGGGGATGCCAAAATCTGTGGCGTAATCAAGGTTCACAGACTGACATAAACAAATGGACAAGGCAGCTTTGGCCATGAGGGGGTAAGCAAGGATAATCTTTGATCACTTTCTGAGATAAGAACTTGTTTGTACCATGAACCCTTCTGAAGAGGGCCAAGGACAGAGCCGTAGAGGCCACCTAGTGGGAGGGGTAGGAGGAAGGACCCGGAGGAGTCAAAGGATGGAGAAGTGGGGGAGAAGCATGGAAATGTAGTATCCCGGAAGGCAAAGGAGGCCGTGTCAAGAAGGAAAATATGGTCAGCAGTGCTGGAGTGGAAACCAAGCTCTGGGGACTAGGAGGGCACCAGTGACCCTTGGGAGAGCAGCTTCAGCAGCCTGGTGGGAGGGGTTGGGGATGTGACCAGAGGATAGTCTGTTCGTGCCACATCCTGGGTGAACAGGGGCATGCTTAGAACCAAGTCATCACAAAGCCCTGTCCAGAGCAAGCCAACAATGAAGTCACTGTAGAACAATGGGGCCTTCAGAGCTTGCCATGTCACTCTGCCCTTTCTACACAGGTGACCCCAGCGAAAAGAACCGGCAGAGATAAGTACCTAAGCAAGTGGGCAGATTGGCACAAACCCATTGTGTCTAACCAATGACCACGAAAAGGGGAGGACATTTCACCAGCTTGGTTCGTTCCCTCACGGCTCACTCACTCATTAACATTGTATCGGGTCTAACGTGCTCAGAGACTGAGGAGGGACCTGGTTATAAAAAAAGATCTGGTCCCTGCCATCAAACAGCTTACGATACATTTGGGGGACTTCGTTCCATGAGAGTATCCGCCAACCTGAACACGCCATCTAGAATGTCTAATGAAGTCACCGTTCAAACCTTTACGCAATTACCCAAGTTAGCAATACCTTTTTTATGCCTCTCTGTAGAGGGCTAAGGTTAAGCTCAAACTGAATGATAAGAGAGGATATGTGCTCATAAAAAAAAAAAAATCTGACAGACCGACTGAATTATAGACTCACTGAGGACAGTATTGATTCATACAATATATACAAATGACCTCTTCCCTTGTAGTATTAACCATCACTATATTGCTTGTGTTTCTCCATCGTCCTTCTCCAAACCTAATCAAGGTCTAGGTCTGTATTTCCAACTGCCAATGACTTTTCACCTGCTCTGCTCCCTCACTGCCCTCAAACTCAAACCCGAAGTCAAATTCACCATATGTCATCTCTCAGTTCTCACCCTTTTCAAAGGTATCCCCATCCATGGTGCCTTCATTTTATCTTCTCTCATGGGCATATCTTGCATCCAATCAATTGCCAAGTTCTGTATCAAGCAGAGTCTTGTGCACATAAAAATGTTCAACACTCACTTGCCGATGAATGGACACATTTTATATCCTGGAAAACTTTATAGGCTACTAGTAACTGTAGCTATAACACTGATAATAACAGCGGTTAAGAAAAAGGCTTTGGATGGCAAATGGGTCTGATCTGGGTTTAGTCCCATCTCTGCTGCTTAGTAGTTCAGGGACTTTGGACACCGTTTCCTCATCCATGTTAGTTATTAGGGTTATGGGAATCAAATAAAAAAGGTATGTAAAGCTCTGAGTGCAGAGATGCTATTTGCTTTAGTCCTTAGTCCACTGTCAATGTTTATCCATTTCAATAGTCTACCATTAAAGTCAAAGGAGCCCAAATCCCAAGCTGATGCCAACAGTATTCCATTTTAGAACCTTCATTACACTACCTAATAAGTCCTAGAAGGGGGTCACCATTGACCTAGACACTTTGTTTGGAGCATAAGATAAAGACTTCCACATCAAACATATCCTTCTTCCCCTCCCTGATCTCTCTTCCATTGTACCCAATTTCGAAAATTCCAATTAAAATTATCCAACTCAACAAATTTTAATGAGGGCTAGATGTGTGTCATACCTGATTAACCAGTTGGCCTGGAAGACCTCATTTTCTCTGTAGAAAGCTACCCTTCCGTTCCTAATGAGGCCCCTCCTGCACCCAGCACTGGGACCCATGGCACTCTGGGAACCCTCCTGAAGGCACCTTCTGTACCCCACCTCATGGCTATAGTGAGCTGCGGCCGTATCTGTCCCAGTGGACTAGGAAAGCCTCCAGGTGTCTGCCTTGCACACAGCAGATGCCAAATCAGTAGTTAACTTTCGAGATGGGCAAGAAACACTGGAGGGACCAGGATGAAAGCCCTGAGGGTGGAAAATCAAAGTTCCTTGTGTATCTTCTACCAAATTCAAAGGGTAGGCTGAGAATGACAATGCACAACCTCAGAAGAAGAGGAAGGAACCCCCGGGGGATGTGGGTCCAAGGTTAAGGAAAACTGGGAACTCAGATCCCATCACCTAACAGCATAACAACTGCATGGTCTTTAACTTTCTTCCCCCACTGCTTCTGGACAATACACGGCACATACCAAGGACTCAATCAATAGTTGAATGAATAAAATGAATAAATGGATGTTTCTTCTTCCCATTTCTTTGTCAGCTGTTCTTTTTTCTTTTTGTTCTTTTCTTATTCTCCCTAACCCCAACCCTCACCCTGTCAACACACAGAATCTCCTAACTTCCTCCCTTCCTCTCCCTCTCTCATCTACTAACTCTGTCTATGAGACAGAGTGTGTGTGTGTGTGTGTGTGTGTATCATTTCCAGTTTACAGAGGAGAAAACAGAAGTTCAAAAGCCTAAAACTGGGTACTTTCAGGGATCACACTTCTAGTAAGAGGTATGTAGCAGATGTCATGCTGCCCCAGATCCCTTGACCATTTTTTGGTGCTCTAATCCATACCACCTTCACTCCCAGCCACCTGCGACTTTGTCCAAGGGCTGCCCAGGATGCTGGGGTCCTTTTTGCCCGTGACCATGGAGAGCCAGAAGTGCCTGGAGTTTAAGCCTCCCCTCCTACCACCAAAGAGGATGGGGGTGACAGCCCTTAACTAATGATTGACAGGTGTGAGGGTAGAAGGAGTACAGCTCCCTGGCCCACAATGGGGATGGCTCTCACCTGTGACCCACCAGTGCCTCCAGATCTGCCCCGGACGATTAAGCCAACATGGGACCCTCAGCAGGCTTCTCTTCATGTTGAACCCAGGCTTGGCCTCCTCCCCTTCCCTGTCCATCTTCCTTACTCTGGGACCTCTGTTCCTTGGAGAACTTCCTAATAAATCCCTTTCACACAAACCTTCATCTCAAGCCCTGCCCCTGGAGAACCTACCCTAAGGCAAAGTAAATGCAAGATTCAAAGCCAAGCCTGTCAGACTTCAACATTCTTTTCACTGTATTGTGCTTGAGATGCGATTGCAATCTTGTGGACCTGCTCTTCACTAATCTTATAGTTATTTTAAAAATTGAATGGCTGCTGCGGCTTCAGGGGCCTTGAGGACAAATGTGTATTCAAATGCCCTGTGCTTGCTTATTTATTCTTCTTGCTATAAGTATATGTCTCAGAGACCAAAGACCTTTATCTTAGCAAAGTGAAGTAGGGGACTCAAAGAAAAAGGTTTTTTGAATTTGTTCTTGTCATTGTCCTACACCTGGGTCCATAATTAACTAGGCACTAAGATGGACTCTACCCTCTTAACATAATCTCTTCTTTAAATATTTTTGTTATGTAAGTAATATATATTAGAGTAATTCTAAGGGAAAAACAAATCCAAGTACTCTGATCCAACCATTCACAGATTGTTTCCTTCCAGTGCTTTTCCTCTTCATGTGACACAGAGGCAGTCTTATCCAAGCACCTAGATCCCCGGAGTGATTTCTCTTAGTTCAGTTTCCATGTTATAACGCGGTCCTGTTGTTACATCCAGAGGATATACTGTAATTTGTCACCATTTCGGGTTTTTTTTTTTTTAATGACATTTATTCTTCTCTTTCTAATTTTACAATGTTGTCACCATTTTGATTGCTTTTGATATTTCACAATTTTTAATAAGGTTGTGTTGAACAACTTTGTGAATGTGCCATTTTGGTTTGCATCTACCCTTTTTTTTTTACATTTCAGATTATTTCTTTAAGAGAAATGTCTAAATCTTGAATTATTGGATAAAGGAATAATATTTATGGTTTGGATGTGTACTGAGACATTTCTCTCTGTATTCCCCGACACTAAAATGTGTACCAATTTCTAACATAAGCCAACCCGAAACAAAGGTTATTCCAAGTCACGATGACTTATTTTTTAATGAGTTTTGGTCTAACTAAATGAAGTCATTTAAAATTTCCCTATTTAGTACAAAGGTCTTGAAAGTGTCTCTAGAATTATGTGGACTCTATGGCATTCCTCATGAAAATGACAAAGAACCTGAAAAGCACATTTCAGTTAGCCTTAATGTATGTCGTTCCTTTCTTAATTCTAAGCTTTCTAATTGCAAAGCATTTCATTGAGGGATTAGTCACTGGGCTCAAGTTGCCTAATTGAATCAGTCATTTTCCATGACACTGAACACAAGTCAGGACATTGCAATGGCTGATGTGAACTAACTGAATTGGGTGTGTATTTGGTGCGTTTCTGCATGCCTACATCTTCAAAAGCAGAGGATAAAGAACATTGACAAGACAAACAAGCAAGAGACAATTCCTACTTTCTCGGTTACCTTGAAGTTTGCCTCTGTTTATCCTAAGCTTTAGTATTCTTATCTATGAGCCTTAGAAGTGCTGCTCCCTGAAATTGATTTCCCAGGAATATTTGGACCTCCAGGAGATCATGTTCCATTAGTGTCAACCACAGCATCGCCATTATTTTTTTTTAACATGCTTAATTGTTCTGTCTTCTTTCGTGCAAGTGGAAAAGTACAAAAAATAAATTTGACCTAGAATTACTCTGAAGACCATGGGTACTTGCTACTACACACAGAACAGAAAAATTTATACTGCTATTATAGCTTTTCACCCAGCCAGCCCCGGAGAATTCAAGTGGAATAGTGGAAAACACAGCCAGTCTTCTGGATGCATGATTCCAGGTGATACCAGACATTCACAGAGATAAGCATCCCATGGATCAGCTGAATTTTCTACCTTTGAACTGTTGTGGTTATTTTTTTTTTTTTTCATCGCAGAAGCTTTTATTTCTGCAGCACTTCAAAACTCCAGCAAGGGCCAACTTGTGTCTCATTTTAAGAGAGAATTTCACTATTGAGTTAAAGTCAAAGGCAAGATAGACAAGTCACTTTCTAGTCCATTTCTCATTGAACTGGGAAACCGCCTGATTTGCTTCTGTTCACACTCCGTTTGCTTTCACTCCCGCAGGTCACAGCCTGGGGGTGGGGGGCAGGGGGTGGGGTGACGACCTCCCAGCAAATGATCCTGCAGCTGCTATCCTCACCTTGGCTGGGCTTTCTGGGTTAGGATAACACTGTGGTGATCCTAATTAAAGCCCTATCCAAAATCAAACTTCACAACCAAACAAACCAGTTTTACAACACCCAGGAATTTAATCTGGCCTCACACTTGCAGCGGAAAAAAACACAATAGAAGGAAAAAGCTGGCAGCTCGGCCAACAAGCAGCCGCCTTCCGGACACACTGCCAGCTTGATCCAATTAGTAAATATTAGTGGTCCAATGACAGATCTGAAGACAAAGGTTCAGATGAGACGCAAGGTTCTTGACAGCAGTCGGGGAAAACGGCAAAATTTCCAGCCCAGGGAAGCCTCTTCGATCTTTAAAAAAATGAAGCAAAGTACAAGGATAACCTAAATTGGACAGCTTTTTTGCGCACCTAGGGAATAAGAGGCCACGTCTAGAACGCAGCTGAACATTAACCTCAGACGAAAGTTGGTTTAAGCTTTCAAAAACCGAGGCGACAATCCTGGCTACAATGAAACAAACAAACCGCGTTTGCTTACTCTTACATACGCTGGGAAATTAACAAACTCGTGGCTTAGGTGCAAGTCCCTTTCCCAGTCCCCTCACCAACAGCCCCTCGAGTGCACCTCCTAAAGAAAGCAAACCGAAACAGTGTAGTGAAAGACACTGGGGATGTGCTTTCATTTACTCCATGCCAAGTAGTTTCTCTTTAAAACTAATCTGAAAGAGTCCCCCTAAGGCAAAGCAAGTGTCAGTTCCCGCGCTGAGGGAGAATCGCAGTGCTGTCCGCTTACCTGTGATCAGCACCGCCTTTTGATCCGCAGGTAACAACTCTTGGCCAGAAAAGTAAGTATATACGAGGAAGCAAGACAGGGAGAAGAGGATCAAGCCCCAGAAGAGGGACAGGCTGAGCAGGCAAGCCCCTCCCCAGAGGCCCGCCAGGCAGACCACCTTTCTCCCCACCTGCCCTTGGCTCTTCTGGAGTTTGCAAAAAATTGTTCCTCCCAGCACTGCGGTGACAGTCAGGCAAAGCCATCCCGGCTCAGAGAAGAAAGTGCCCATTCTCAGAGGCTCTCTTCTCCTTTCCGTGCTCAGGGCCAGTTGAGTCAAATGGGCAGAGACAGGCTGCAGGCAGCCTGGGTTATATGAACAGAGAGGCAAGAAGGGAGGGGGAGAAAACAGCCCCGGAAGACCTCGAATGAGCATGAATTAAGCATACTCATACAGCCGCATATTTCCTGGTGGGTAATTTAAACCAGTCTGCAGTTTAATATAAATACTAGAGCATTTCCTATTTGACTGCTTCCCGCACGCCCACTTCACACACAACACAGACGCATACTCACCCACAACAAACACACGCGGTTTTTTTCATGACCTCTGGAGAGATAACTAGTTGGGTAATAATTGACAGAATTCAATCTGTCTGAACAGTGAATAACACAACCTCTAGCTCGCAGGAAGTCTCTTCTGCTTTAGGAGCCTGTGGTGTGTCCATCTGTGGAGCCCTTTTCCTGACTCAAGGGTGTGTGTGTGTATGTGTGTTCATCCCTGATTTTGCCCACATCTGCGGGACTCCTGCCATCCCCCACTAGAGTCAGGCTGAAAGGTTAGATGGAAAGAGAATATAGAAGTAGAGGAAGAGATTCTTGGCAGATGAGAAGTGCTTTGGTCTCGCCAGAGGAAAGATAGGCCAGGGAGAGATAACACAATAATAACAATATAAATAATGGTCAATACCTATTGGTACTTATTTGCGCCAGGGGCCATGTTCAGCGGAGACCCTATTCTCTGCCAAGCTCTGCTCCAGGCACTGGCACTCAACAGTCAATATGTGCAGTCCCTTTGAACACTATGTCTCTATGAAGTAAGTTCTGTTACTGTAGTAATTTTATGGGTGAGCACCCTGAGGCACAGAGAGGTTAAGAGCCTTGCCCAAGATCACACAGAAGTGGAAACAAGCAGCCTCGTTGCAGAGCTTTATGCTCTAACCACTCTACGGCCTGCCTCAGGAAAAAAGCAAAAGACATTTAGTAAATTATGTACTAGCCCTTCTTCACTTTAGCCTCATTTGAACCACGAAATATTTCAAGGTGGATGTTATTATGCACATTTTACAGAGAGGAAAACTGAGGCTGGAAGAGGATAAGTTACTTAAGTAAGAGTACTGGGTCCAGACCCACACCCATGAGTTAACTGGATGCAGGATAGTTATGGCTCTTTGCTGGGGGCCTCAGCACTTTGTCAGTGGCTCCCATGCTGGGGCTGGGGCCAAACACCCATGTGGGTTTCCTGATGGTGCACGCCCACCAAGGATGGAGCAAATCTCCTGGTGGCAGCCTACGTGGCTTCCCAGCTGCTCAGTCCTGGGGCTCCCAAGGAGAAGGCAAACCCTGCCGTGATGTAGAAGTCTAGGTAAGGATGCTCTTCGCCTTCTGACGGGGAAGGTGGTATGCTATATTAAGAACATGAGCTTTATTTTTTATTTTTTTATTTTTATCTTTTAATTGAATATAGTTGATTTACAATGCTGTGTTAATTTCTGCTGTTCAGCAAAGTGATTTAGTTATACATACATATAGATACACTCTTTTTAAAATATTATTTTCCATTATGGTTTATCATAGGTTATTGAATACAGCACTCTGTGCTCTACAGTAGGACCTATTGTCTATCCATTCTATATATAATAGCTTACATCTGCTAACCCTAGCTTCCCACTCCATCCCTCCCCTAACCATCTCCCCCTTGTCAACCACAAGGTTGTTCTCTATGTCCGTAAGTCAGTTTCATAGATACGTTCATTTGTGTCATATTTTAGATTCCACATATAAGTGATATCTTATGGTATCTGTCTTTCTTTTTCTGACTTACTTCCATCTGATTGAGTTGAATTGGGTCTTCTTTTCATCCCCATCATTCTGTGTTAGACCTTTCCTTGAGATCATCCTTGCTTGGCCAATGTTCCATTTCTGGCAAACTTGCACTTAGCTTTACAGGGGGAAAGCGCCAATTGGATCAACTCATTTTTATTAATGATGCCAATGAGTCAGTGTGTTGCTTCCTTCTGTCAGTAGAGGTGTCTTTTTGAAGGCGCCTTCTGAAGACAACGTATCTTACCCAAAAGGGAAGATTTCTCAACCCGGGGAGGGGCGGGGGGGAATGCTGAGAATCCTGGAATGTATACTTTCTTAGAATCTATGGCTCTTGAGTTGAAAAGGGAATTTAAAGAAGTAACGTCCCATCTAAAACAGGGATTCTCTCTGTAACATCGCCACCAAGTGGTCATCGTGTCTACTGCCGGTACGCCTCTCATAACAGGCACTGCAAAGCCTTTGAAGGTGACTTTCCAGTTCAGGACAGCTTGGAGTATTAGAAAGATCTCCTCTTGAGAAGTAACAACTGACACTGCAGAAATACAAACGATCATGACAGATTACTACAGGTAACTATATGCCAATAAAATGGACAACCTGGAAGAAATGGACAAATTCTTAGAAAAGCACAACCTTCTGAGACTGAACCAGGAAGAAATAGAAAATATAAACAGACCAATCACAAGCACTGAAATTGAGACTGTGATTAAACATCTTCCAACAAACAAAAGCCCAGGACCAGATGGCTTCACAAGAAAGAAAACTACAGGTCAATATCACTGATGAACATAGATGCAAAAATCCTCAACAAAATACTAGCAAACAGAATCCAACAGCACATTAAAAGGCTCATACAACATGATCAAGTGGGGTTTATCCCAGGAATGCAAGGATTCTTCAATATATGCAAATCAATCAACGTGATACACCATATTAACAAATTGAAGGAGAAAAACCATATGATCATCTCAATAGATGCAGAAAAAGCTTTTGACAAAATTCAACCCCCATTTATAATAAAAACCCTCCAGAAAGTAGGCAGAGAGGGATCTTACCTCAACATAATAAAGGCCATATATGAAAAACCCACAGCCAACATTGTTCTCAATGGTGAAAAACTGAAAACATTTCCTCTAAGATCAGAAAGAAGATAAGGTTGTCCATTCTCACCACTGTTATTCAACATAGTTTTGGAAGTTTTTGCCACAGCAATCAGAGAAGAAAAAGAAATAAAAGGAATCCATTTGGAAAAGAAGAAGTAAAGCTGTCACTGTTTGCAGATGACATGATACTTTGGATTGGAAGAATCAACATTGTGAAAATGACTGTACTACCCAAAGCAATCTACAGGTTCAGTGCCATCCCTATCAAACTACCAGTGGCATTTTTCACAGGACTAGAACAAAAAATTTCAGAATTTGTATGGAAATACAAAAGACCCCGAATAGCCAAAGCAAGCTTGAGAAAGAAAAACGGAGCTGGAGGAATCAGGCTCCCTGACTTCAGACTATACTACAAAGCTACAGTAATCAAGACAGTATGGTACTGGCACAAAAACAGAAATAGAGATCAATGGAACAGGATAGAAAGCCCAGAGATAAACCCACGCACATATGGTCACCTTATCTTTGATAAGGAGGCAAGAATATACAGTGG
>NC_041230.1:49757137-49801681 GCF_002837175.3 Physeter macrocephalus | reverse complement strand
GACCCAGCAATCCCACTACTGGACATATACCCCGAGAAAACCATAATTCAAAAGGAGTCATGTACCACAATGTTCATTGCAGCTCTGTTTACAATAGTCAGGACATGGAAGCAACCTAAGTGTCCATCGACAGATGAATGGATAAAGAAGATGTGGCACATATATACAATGGAATATTACCCAGCCACCAAAAGAAACGAAATTGAGTTATTTGTAGTGAGGTGGAGGGACCTAGAGACTGTCATACGGAGTGAAGTAAGTCAGAAAGAGAAAAATAAATACCGTATGTTAACACATATATGTGGAATCTTAAAAAAAAAAAAACACGTGCAGCAACGAAGACCCAATGCAGCCAACCAATAAATAAATAAATAAATAAATAAATTTATTTTTAAAAAAGAACATTGTCAGAAACTCCTAGAAACCCTTCTCATGTCCCCTCCCAATCACTGTTCTTTCTGTGTTTCTCAAAAGTAAGCACTATCCTAACTTCTAACACTGTAATTTAGTTTTGCCTTTTTTTAACTTTATATAAATGGAATTATATAGTAATTAATATTCAGCTTTATCATTCAACACTATGTGGGTTCATTCATACTGTGTGGGTGCTTAATTTTCATTGCAGAAAGCAGGGGTTGTCAAACTATAGCCTAAAGGATAAATCTGGCCTGTGTAAATGAAGTTTTATTGGAACAGAGCCATGCTCACTCATTTACTTATTTCTGTGGCTGTTTTCCTGCTGCAATGGCAAAGTTTAGTAATTGAGAAAGAGCTCATAAGACCTGAAAAGCCTAAAATATTTACTATCTTGTTCTTTTTTTTCTTAACATCTTTATAGGAGTATAATTGCTTTACAATGGTGTGTTTCTGCTGTATAGCAAAGTGAATTAGCCATACATATACATATATCCCCATATCTCCTCCCTCTTGCGTCTTCCTCCCACCCTCCCTATCCCACCCCTCTAGGTGGACATGAAGCACCGAGCTGATCTCCCTGTGCTATGTAGCTGCTTCCCAGTAGCTATCTATTTTCCATTTGGTAGTGTATATATGTCCATGCCACTCTCTCACTTCCTCCCAGCTTATCCTTCCCCCTCCCCGTGTCCTCAAGTCCATTTTTTACGTCTGCATCTTTATTCCTGTCCTGCACCTAGGTCTTCAGAACCTTTTTTTTTAGATTCCATATATATGTGTTAGCATACAGTATTTGTTTTTCTCTTTCTGACTTACTTCACTCTGTATGACAGTCTCTAGGTCCATCCCCACCTCATTACAAATAACTCAGTTTCATTTCTTTTTATGGCTGAGTACTATTCCATTGTATATATGTGCCACATCTTCTTTATCCATTCATCTGTCGATGGACACTTAGGTTGCTTCCATGTCCTGGCTATTGTAAATAGAGCTGCAATGAACATTATCTTGGTCCTTATATAAACATTTTGCCGACCGTTGCTGTAGAGCTTTGCACTGCATAATTATACCACTATTTACTTCTCCATTAATATTAATGGAAGATTGTTTTTCCCTTTACTGGCTGTCATGAATAAAGCTGCTAGAAATGTCTCTTGAGGCACATGAGTATCCACTGCTGTAGAATATATTCAATGGAGTGGAATTGTGGGAGCCATAAGATATACATAAATTCAACTTTAGTGCCAATTAACTTCAAAATGATTGCACCAATTCAAAGCAGAGTATGGGAGTTTCTATTGCTTTACCTTCTTTCCCCAAGTTTGGTATGATCAGGCTTCTTAATTTTAGCTGTTCTGACAGGTTTGTAGTAGGATCTAATTGAGATTTAAGTTTCATTTCTCTGATGACTAATAATTTTGAGCAACTTTTCATATGTTTATTGGCCATGTGGTATCTTCTTGGTGAAGCGCCTTATGAAGTTTCTTTTCCATTTTTCTAACTTCTTTAGATGGATGGTTTTGAAGCCTTTTTCTTTTTAAACTATATTCATTTTAAAGCTATACAATATTTTCTAAGTATGTCTGAGCTGCATTCCCCATGTTCAGTATATACTATTTTCATTATTCTTCACTGAAAAATATTTTATAATTTCTGTTGGGATTTGTCCTTTGTTCCATGGGTTATTTAGAAGTGTATTTTGTAATTTCCAAACATATGGGTAATTTTAGTGATAATTTTTTTGCATTTTCGAGATTAATTTTACTCTGATCAAAAAACATACGTGATTGCAGTCCTTTGAAATATCTTGAGTCTTGCTCTATGGTCTATCATACAACTGATTTCTGTAAATGTTCACATATACTTAAAAAGAATGTGTAGTCTATTGTTGGTTCCACTGTTCCATGCATGTCAACTAGATGTTTTGCATTCCTTTAGTCTCTTTTTGTTTTAAAACTTTTGTGCTTTATTTATTTATTTTGGCTGCACTGGGTCTTAGTTGCGGCACTCGGGTTCTTCATTTGCATCATGCGGACTCTTAGGTGTGGCATGCATGTGGGATCTAGTTCCCCGACCAGGGATTGAAACCGGGCCCCCTGCATTGGGAGAGTAGAGTCTTATCCACTGACCACCAGGGAAGTCCCCAACCCTTTAGTTTCAATTTTGCTATATTCTTACATTTCAGATATGTCTTTTCAAAGCACCACATATTAGGGTACTTTTAAAAATTAATCCAGTATAATAATCTTTGTCTCTTAATCAAACAATTTAATTCATTTTCCTTAAATGTGAGGGTTGATATATTTAGTTTAAACCCATCATTTTACTGTCTACCTTCCATTAGTCCCTTTTAGTCTATATTACTTTTCTTCTCCTTTTTGGCTTCTTTTGAATTAATTATTTTTTGTTAGTCCATCTTCCACCCTCTCCCCTCATTATGTTGGTGGTTACATACTTTTTATGATTCTTTTAATAGCTACTTATGAGGCTTATCAAAGTCTAACATGACTTGGTATTTTGGCTCTCTAGCTGCATAACACAGGACCTTTGAACACCTTAACACCATTCCACCCTTCCTGACTTAAATGCTGTTGTTGTCATATGTTTTTATTACCTAGATATGTCAAATCCCATGTGACATTACTATATTTGTTTTATACAAGGTTCAGTTAATTTTCCCACAGAGTTGTTACCCTTTGTGGCTTCTCATTCCTTCCCACATCCCCACACTTACTCCTGTGGTCATTTTTCTTTGGTATTTCCTTTAGTATGGGTGCTGGTGAGGAAATCTCTCAGTTTTTGTTTTTCTAGGAATGTCTTCACCTCACCATTTTTGAAGAATATTTTCACTGGATATAGAATTTCTAGTTGGCAGTTGTTTTCTTTCAGCATTTTGATGCCTCTGAGGAGATATGTTTTCTATTTTATCTGGCTCTATTGGATAAGCTCTCAGCAAAAGGGTTTGTCCTAATTATCTTGTCTGCTTTTACCAGAAGTGAAGTTCCTGTGCCTTTTTTATACCTTCTGGTAATGCTCAGCTCTCCCTGTCCTCGTAAGATATATTATTTATATAAAAGTGGAAATCCTATTAAATTTTATGTAGTTAATATTGGGTCCACTGTTCTAGCCTCCTAGCAACATGTCATGGGAAAATCTATGTGTATTTTCCATAGCTTTATCTAAGTGTTGAAGCAAGACATTTAATAAAACATTAATTCATTCATCACATGTTTATAGAGTTACTACTATGTGCCAGGTGCTGTTCTATGTACTGAGAATACAACAGTGAAAAAAAATGACTTGGTTCATGCTCTCATAGAGTTTAAATTCTAGTCAGGGAGACAGACCAGTAAATAGCTAATTCAGTATAGCTATGAGAGATGTACCACTGGAAAACATTTTTTCAAGTTGATTTTAATCATCTGACATTTATTTATCTTGACAACAGTGATATCAAAGGTGACCTTGTCAAATCCCTTGCTGAAATCCAAACTCAGTATGTTTATTCATTCTACCAGTCAGCAGAGTAATTCTAACCTGACATATTTGTTTACTGGTCAGCCAAGTTAATTCCTGATAACTGTGGAGTCCTCTTCTAAGATTACCCAAACCATTCTTTCTATAAGACCCGTGATGAGAATCTAATTCCTCCCTCTGGTCCATGGTTTTCAGAAGACATTTTCTTTCCCTTTTTAAAAAAGACAAGAAGCTGGGAGTGTAGGGCTTTCAGAACTCAAAATCATTTCTCAGAGTAATTAATCAATACACAAAACAAAAAGATGTAAAATATTGTATCAGAAACAGTAAACATGGGGGGTAGTAAAAATGGAAGGTTGTTAAACTGCATTTGAACTTAAGAGATCAGCGACTTAAAAATATATATATATATGCACACGTATATGTGTATATATATACACAAATACACGTACATAGTTCATGGTAACCATAAACCAAAAATCTATAATACACACACACACAGAAAACAGAAAGGATTCCAAATATAACACTAAAAATAGTCATCAAATAACAAGGGAAGGGAAAAAGGAAGAAGAAAGGAACAAAAAAGAACTACAAAAACCCCAAAACAACAAACTGGCAATAAGTACATACCTATCAATAATTACTTTAAATGTAAATAGACTAAATGCTCCAATCAAAAGACATAGAGTGGCTGAATGGATACAAAAGCAAGACCCATATATATGATGTCTATAAGAGACTCGCTTCGGATCTGACTAAATGCTCCATCAAAAGACATAGAGTGGCTGAATGGATACAAAAGCAAGACCCATATATATGATGTCTATAAGAGACTCGCTTCGGATCTAAAGACACACACAAACTGAAAGTGAGGGAATGGAAAAAGACATTCCATGTAAATGGAAATGAAAAAAGACCTGGGGAAGCAATACTTATATCAGACAAAATAACTTTAAAACAAAGTTTGCAACAAGAGACAAAGAAGGACATCACATAATGATTAAGGGATCAATCCATGAAGAAGATATAACAATTGTAAATATATATGCACAGCAATGTTCATTGCAGAATTATTTACAATTGCCAAGATATGGAAGCAGCCCAAGTGCCATCAATAAATGAATGGATAAAGAAGATGTGGTATACACACACACACACACACACACACACACACACACAATGGAATATTGCTCAGCCATAAAAAAGAATGAAATCTTGCCATTTGCAACAACATGGGTGGACCTGGAGGGTATTATGCTCAGTGAAATGTCAGACAGAGAAAGACAAATACCGTATGATTTCACTTATATGTGGAATGTAAAACAAAACAGAACAAGTGAATAAACATATCAAAACAGAAACAGAGTCATAGAGAACAAACAGTGGGTTGCCAGATGGGAGGGAAGTGAGGGGGGGGAAAGAAATAGTCTGCGGGTATGTGTGTGCATGCGTGTGTATATATGTGTAGGTGTGTGATTATGTGTATGTTCACATTTGTGTGGGCGTGTGGGTATTTGTGGGAGTGTATATGTGTGTGGGTGGGGGTGTGTCTGTGTGTGAGTGTATGTATGTGTGCCTGCGCTGTGTGTGTGCAAGGCTGATGTGGCTTCCATCCTTGTTCCATTACAGCTCTCTAGCTCAGGCACTAAGCATCTCCATGGTCTCTGCAGTCTGTAAACTGGAGATAATATTAATAGTATTTCCCTCACTGTGTTCTTAGGAAGATCATGTGAGCTCACGGCCAGTTAAGCGGTTAGTACAAGGTCAGGTTCAAGGTGCTCATTCAATAATGGCTGACTTCAGGAACGCCGACCTTACTCCTGAGTCAGGAGACCATCCTGACCTTCATTTTCGTGACCTTTTGGCTGACATTTTCAACCGTGGAGACCATCCATAAGCCAACTTTGCCTTTATTAGCCACTTATGACCATACATCCAATAATGAAGCAATGAGGGTGGACGGGGTGGAGTGAGCTACTAAAACTAACCAATAAGAGATTGACATAATAACTGGTTTTTGTTTATTTCATGGTTCATCAGTTACTCACCTAGTGTCCATTCAGTGCCAAGACCCCTCGTAGTCCTTGAGGGACCCAGCATGAGCGAAGGAGTGGAAAGCTGTGCTCACGGTCCATCGTCCTTCCCTCCCGTACATTGTATATCAGAACAACCATATTAGTAAAGGGCCAGCTTTAAAGATCCATGAGTTCTGTTTTAATTTATCCACTTGGAGACTGACAGGGGTTCTCCATCTACATAGCTCTACTTCTTATGAATACATTAAGGAATCGACCCCCATGTTTCTGCCCATGTATCCAAATATTTCTCTCTCTCTTCTTATTCTCCCTCTTAAATGTCTTGAAATGTCTTGAAATTAGTCTACACCCCGGTCTCCACTTCCTTTTTCCTCACTCTTGGAAAGGACTGGAGTGTGAGAATTCTACCCTGAAAGGGGGGGTGGTCATGACGTGAATGCCCCACTCTCACTAGGCTGAATGTTTTGCCAGCTCCTTCCTGCAGCAGAAGGGAGGCCATGCATCCCCTTCCATGCTGGTCAGCCAAGGCAGAGAAACCATTCCATTGAGGCAGTGGTGACAACAGGACCTCTGCAAGCAGTTCTTGAACGGGGTCTAGAGATAGCACTCACTTTTCACTGATCCATGGCGAGATGCTGGTCATCAGTAAGGACAGTGTATTGACTTTGCATATGATTGAATTCATTTAATTTAAAGGATTATCTTTGGAGAGTATAGCCTTCCTCTCTTTTTGGCGTTAAACTATCTTTTCGCGTATGAAATGGTGGTGATAGGATATCACAGTTTGGTTGTTGTTTCTGTTCGATGCCCTTACTTGGCAAAACTGAAAGTTGGCGAAACTGCGTGTCTCCCAGATTTTGATATGAAATCTTACCAGTGTTCAAAATTCAAAAATGTGGGAGTCCCTCTAACATACAACATGGTGGATCTGAGTAAGATAAATCTTGGGTAGAAATCCAACTCTGCTACTTACTTGACTGTATGAACTGCCCTCTCTTCTCTGAGCTGCAGGCTGTTCACCAATGGTGGGATAATAATTTGTACCTCATATTGGTTATAAAGATAATCTATGTAAATGGCCTGGCATGTCAGCGTTTTCCATGGCAGCCATTATCACAGGCATCTTTTCAGCCTCAACAGAAACTCCAGCAGTATAATTCTGTCAGTTTCTGTCCCTTCTTGGGATTTACAAATTGAGAAATAGGAGCTGCAGGCAACCAATGCACAGTTTGACGTGGCTTCTCTTCTGTGGCCATGGCTCCCAGGCTGAAGGTTCACAGAAGGAAACATGCTGGCATCTGTATCTCCAGAAGGGAGATTAAATCCAGGATGAATCTATTAGAAAGAAGGCATGTCAAAATTTGGGAGCACAGCTGAATACCAAAAGTAAATTATACCATAAGCCAGATGTTCCAGGAACTTCTTTTCCATTTTTTTTTTTTTGCCTGAAGGAAAAGTTTTAGTTCATAAAGAAAACAATGAGCAGAAATTGCTATCACAAAATTGTTCATGGTTATTTAAAATGAGACCATTTGAAAATAATCAAAGATGTACACAATGATTTATAGAGAAAGTTGTTCATTTCAGTGTTATCTTTCATATGTTAAACGCAGAAACATCCTAAATGGCTTACCATAAAGGTTTTGTTATATAAATTACAGTACTTTCATTTGATGGACTGCTATGCAGCCATTAAAAATCATGTTGTTGGAGAATATTTAATGACTTGAGAAAACTTTTGCAATATTTTTTGAGCAAGGAGAGCAGATGATAAAGTAGAATATATAATATGACCATATTTTATGTCCTCATAACCCAGATATCAGTAGGAACTTCCTAAACTCTAGGATCCAGGTAAGACTGGCTCAAATTCCCAATCCCACAGCCTGGGGATGTCAAAGCCTTACCAAGATTTCTTCAAGATCCTAGGGACCTACCTTCTCACAGTTCCTTCAGCTTCTTTTTTATTTTTGTGGTACACGAGCCTCTCACTATTGTGGCCTCTCCCGTTGCGGAGCACAGGCTCCGGACGCGCAGGCTCAGCGGCCACGGCTCACGGGCCCACTTCTGCTTCTTGTAAGTCACTGCTTCTCACTACCATTCTGAGCTCAATGTGAAACCCAACCTCTCTTTTTCATTTGTAAAACAAAACTTAAAGCAGTAAAGTCAACTTTATTGAAGTTCCTCCTACTTTTAGAGGCTTGGAAGTTCAGGTAGGAGGGATGGAGGGGATGGAGGGGCATCACTATAGTTGCATAAACAGTGGCCCCCCTAGGATATGTTCAGGTCCTAAATCCATGAACCTGTGAAGGTGACACTATCTGGGGGAGAAGGGATCTTTGCAGATGTAATTAACATAAGGATCTCTATATGAGATCATCTTGGATCAGGATGGACCTAATTCCCATGAAGAGAGGGAGACGGGGTGAAGACCCCGTGAAGATGGAGGGAGAAGCTGGAATTATGGCGCCACAGCCAAGGAACACCTGGATCCACCAGAAGCTGGGAGAGACAAGGAAGTATCTTAGAGCCTTCAGAAGGAGGATGGCCCTGCCGACACCTTGACTTTGGACTTCTAGTCTTCTGAACTGTCAGAACAAATTTCCGTTGGTTAAGCCACCAAGTTTGTGGTAATTTGTTATGGCAATCCTAGGAAACTAACACAATCAGCGAAGTGCATGTAATAGTACCGGGAGCTTTAACAAGGGCCTACGTGTCCTCCCACCATCAGCACCGTGGAGTGTCACTGAACTCATAGATGCTTCTCTGTGCTTCTCTCACTCTCTTTTTAACCCCCTCCTCTTCCTCCTTCCCTTATTATCCCATGGACTTTAACTTCTCCTTCTATCCTGCACATTTCTCAGCTCACTTCTCCTTCTATCCTGCAGATTTCTCAGCTCACAGCTCACTCTAATGCCCCAATTTGCACGTTCCAATCTTGCCTCACCCGCATCCTTCCCCATCTCAGTGAGGGCAAGGCCATCCTTCTCATAGCACAGCATACAAGCACTGGACTCCCCTTGACTCTGATCTTTGACTCAAGCCCCAACTAATCCATCAAGAAATCTTGCTGGCTCTACCTTCAGAATATATCCACTACCTGACGACTCCACTGCTACTAACGTGGTCCAGGCTACCATCACCTCCTGCCTGGATGAGAGCAGCAGCCTCCCAGTGGGTCCCTGTGACCCCACCCTGTCTCCCCTACAGTCCATTCTCAACTCAGCACTGGAGAAATCCTTTCACAACCTTAGTGCTATGGCATCACTCATCTGCTAAAAACCTGGCAAGGCCTCCCCATCTCACCCAGAGTAAAAGCCAAAATCCGCAAGTGGCTCCGAGGCTAGATGATCTGGCCCCTGTTGCTCTTGATCTATGACTTCTATCCTGTTACTCGTTCCATTCTAGTCACAAGGTCCTCCTTGCCGCTCCTCAAACACACAGGCAGGACCCTGCCTTGGAGTCTCACTCCAGCTCCTCCCTCTGCGTGGAATACTCTTGTCTACTTGCTTAATTCTCTCACCTTCTCTGATTCCTTCTTCAAGGTCTTCTACTCAATGCACCCTGCCCCCACCGCCTTCCCCCTCAACCTAAGTAACAAACTCATGGCAACAACAAATGCTACAGTCCGTCTATCTATCTATCTGCCAAAAATGAAACGGTTGTCATGAGAATGTTGTTATGTTTATTCAAACTGAAATATGAAGCCGTTTTTTCTAACAGATGATCATTAAATATAATTTGGGGCATATAACTCAAAAAGAATTCAAATACTTTGATCTGCCTAATTGATTGCACAATGTGGGATGGCTTTGCCAATTATATGATGGATATTTTCCGCAAATTGAATCAGGTAAATCTTCAATTACAGAGTTGCTTTAAAATATGTTCAAGACACATGATAAGATTAAAGCATTTTATCAAAAATATTGTGTTCACAAGATTGCATTTGTGTTGAAATGAACACTTTTGATTTACCCAATTCTGAGAACACCTAGTTAAACAAGATTCTTCTGAGGGGAAGAATACCAGCCATTCCACAGGGCTATCCCACTAATAGGCAGGAAGCCTTTCCCCTGGTATTTTCTCTCTCCTTCCACATTCCCAACACCCTGTGGTCCACGTTGTGCCTTTGGTCCCCAACACCCTCCCCTGTGTTGCCCCATTTCATCCTACTCTCTCACCTGAGGCTCTCTCTCAGCTTCATCTCGTTCCACAGGACTTTGGGGAATGGTGCAGGGGCCAGGTGTCTTTCGATCCTGGGAGTGGAAGAATAGAGAAAGAAGGCAGCTCTGTGGTCTGGCTTCAGGATGGATTGTCTAAGAGATGATCAAACCTTGCAGACCACCAAGATTAACTTGCTGACACTCTGGGGTGTTCCTCTGGTTAGGAAGCCATCGGGAAAACACAGTGGAAGTAGAAGGAATGGAAAGACAGAATGAGCCCAGGAGAATTTGCAAGGCAAAATTAAACTAATATGAGAATGAAGGAAAAGAAGGGAGGTATCAAAATGGTATGGCCCAGGACTTCCCTGGTGGTCCAGTGGTTAAGACTGTGTGCTTCCACTGCAGGGGGCACGAGTTTGACCCCTGGTTGGGGAACTAAGATCCTTCATGCTGCATGGCGCGGCCAAAAAAAACAAAAAACAAAAAAACTGTACGGCCAATGACAGCTATTGCTGGAGATAAGAGATCCACTTCTGGACATCAGGTGAAGATAAATGGACCATCCCCATAAATACATCCTAGCGCAAAATTCTTATGTATTTGGGAATCGTCAGCTTGGGGTTCAGGGTTGAGACGAAGAGAAATGCAATGTTCCTTTAAGTGAAGGATGTAGACATAAAACAATAAAAGGTTCAAGGTTCAATCTTAGGTTTTACACAGTTCTGAGCTGGGAAGAAAATACAAAGGAGCCAAAGAAAGAAAATGGAGAGGAAGGGATGAAGGAGGAGGAGGGGGAGGGGGAGGGGGAGGAGACAGAGAAGAACATAAATAGGGAGTGTTAGTTAAAGGAGAAAGAATTTTATAGGAAAAGTTTAGGATAAGCAATATTGTCTGTGACAGAGTAATTCCAATGCATGACAACAAGAGAGGGAAGATTCTTTTCAAAAAAGGAAAATCTAAACAAATGGTAAATTTTAATTTGTCTTACATAACTGAATCCCTAATGAAACATCTGTGCAAGAATTACATTTAGTATCATGTAGTGAACTCATAGGATTCACAACACCGCCTTTGGTTTTATGGATGCATCTGAATAGTACATATGTTGATTTTCAAGAAACGCCACCTGAATGTTCCTTACAAACAAAGATGGAGAAATAAAAGGAACTTCATCTCTGTACTGTGTACCACCTAGTTACATTATATTGTACTGCCATGTTCTCTGAGGGAGGAAAACATTTGGGTGTGCTGTGGGTTAGGTAAACACTCGCTAAATATTGATGCATGCATAATTAGAATGACTAAAATAATCCTGGCATAAAATTACCCTCACGGTTGGAGAAGAGACAAAATGAAGTAATTTGATCATGAAAATTAATACATGTTGACCCTCGGTTTTCAATGCAGCTAAATGAAAACCACTTATTATTCAAACCTCACTCTCCCTCCTGCTTTGTATTTTTTTCTCCTTGCCCTAAGAAAGAAGGAGGGGACAGGAACGTCCCAGTGGAAAAGCCATCCTATCGAGATGGTGGAGGAAGAGAATTATGTTTATTTTTCTAAGGCAATGGCTCCTAAACTTTTACATGTATTGATTTTGCCACCCAGGACACACTTTCATGGGCATATCTGGGGTAACAGGCCATCCTGTCCTCTCCCACTCAAACAACAATGAAATTATGAAACTGGCATTATTGTAGTTGTAATCTTTTTTAAGTAACAGCTTTATTGAGCTATAATCCACAAATCATACAATTCACCCATTTAAAGTATACAAATCAGTGGGTTTTAGTATTCACAGAGTTATGCAACCATCACCACATTTCATCACCCCAAAAATACGTATTGGTATTTCCTGGGATCAGTTTCCAAATAAACTACTTGCACTTGAATCCTTGCCTCAAGGTCTGCTTCTGGGGAAGCTCAGACTAGGACATAGTGGTTTTCTCTCACAATCCAATCGCCAGAATTCCTTGCAAAGCCTATTCTGAGATACATCACCCCCTCCTAAGAGGACTCCCCATATACAAGAAGGGAATATTGATGGGGTTTGTTCTTCATTTCCTGAAAGGAATTCAAAAGAAGCAGGTCTGGAGCAGATGTCTCCTGGAGGACCGTCCCCAGTCATTGTGGGGATGAGTGTCTTTTATAACCGGCTTGTTGCACAGCAGTGGGGAATGGGGAATTCAGCAGCTGAATGATAAACATAACTGCTGCGGTTGTCATTCCTAGGATTTGTCTTACCTCTCACTGCATTGTCCCATGCTTGGCATGATGCTTAGAACACAGCAGGTGCCCAACACATGCTCTCATTTAATAAAGATAGTCTTTGCAGACCAAGCTGAGTTCCAGTCCACAAGAAGGGAAGAAAGAGGGCAAGCAATTTCTTTTTTAAGATTGTGATGCAGAAATTGCACACATAACTTCCACTCACACTGTATTGGCAAAAACTTAGCCACATGCACACATCTAGCTTCAGGGGAGGCTGGTAAATGTCGTCTTTATTCTGGATGATCACGTGCTAACAAAAGCCTATTATTACAGAAGAAGGGAAAGATATATTTGGGGTAAAAACTAGCAGTCTTCCACAAAGCACACGTTGGTTTTGTTGGTTGGTGTAGTATGTTCTTTGGTTATATGCCAAGAATCCCTTCTCTTTAGAAAGCCACATCTGACATGTTCTATAATAATGTTTCTCTGTCCAGTGGTTGGGTGGGACTGATTCCCATCTGTGGTAGGCAGAATAAAGGCTCCTACAGATATCCAAGTCCTAAACCCTGGAACCTGGGAATATTACCTTCCATGGCAAAAGGGACTTTGCAGGTGTGCTTGAGTTAAGGATCTTGAGACAGAGATTATCCTAGATTTTCTGGGTGGACCCTAAATGTAATTATAAGTATCTTTATAAGAGGGAGGCAAAGGAAGACTAAACTATAGAAGAGAGAGAAGGCCATGTGACAACAGTGGGAGCAAAGAGAGGTTTGAAGCCCTATGTTACTGACTTTGAAGATGGAGGAAGGTGCCAGGAGCCAAGGAATGCAAAGAATATGGCTCTGTAAACTGCAAAAGACAAGGAAAGAAATTCTCCTCTAGACCCTCCAGAAGGAACCAGAGCTGCCAACACCTTGACTTTAGCCCAGTGAAATTAATTTCAGATTTACAGCCTCCAGAACTGTAAGAGAATAAATGTGTACAGTTTTAAGTAACCAAGTTTGTGGTAATTTGTTACAGTAGCCATAGGAAACAAATATACTATCTCAAGGCAGACGATGATCCAGTTTCAGTCAATCAGAATATATTATCTCCAGTGTTTGGTTAAGAGATAATCACATGACCCATGACTGTCCAATCACAGTCTTCCCTGGGGCTTCTGCTAAATGTAACAGAAAAAATCGTCTTTCTCAAGGATCCAAGGATAAGGAAGTTGTTGGCTTTGGTTGCCAATGAATCCCATCTTGTTGCCCTAGGAAGAGAACCACTCAAACAGTAACAAGGGGAGCTGAGAGATGGGGAGACAGAACTCTGATGATGTTTGAGGCCCTGAAGCTAGATCCAACTTTTGAGCTTCCAGTTATAGGAGCCAATCATTTCTGCCTTTGATTTACCTATATTGGGATGGGTTTCTATGATTTGCAACCCAAATAGACCTGATTGACATGGTTGGTATCTACATTCTTCAATCTCTGAAAACAGTAAAGGACAAAAGTGGCAGACGTAAGCTTTGCTATCTCCGGGGGTCTTTTGTGACCTACTAAGAAAGCTCCAAATACCCGAGCCCTGAGCAGAGAACCCTTGGCCAAGATGCTCAAAATAGCTAGTTTTAATTGGCACTATTTAAACTCCTAGTTTAATCAGAGACGGAGAAAGAAAAACCATTGACCCAAATAGGATGCTTGATAATTCTGAATAAGTGCTGTAAATGCTTATAAGAGAATGTTAAGATGCCTAATTGCTGAATAAATGAAATATAAACATTCATTTTGTTACTTGGAGAGTTCTTTAATATGTAATGGGGAGAAACAGTGTATGAAATGCCCTGTAAGTGATAAATGCTTGTTTCCTTTTCATCAGTTCTTGAAACCATTAACCACCGTTTAAATGTAGCTCTTTTTTTTTTTTCTATTTATTTCTCCCTTTTGAATCTTTTTCATTAGTGGAAGAAAATAGGTTTATCCAGGAGATAGAGCAGCATAGTAGAATGAGCATGGAGTGGAGAGGGATTTGGAGTCTGAAACCTTGGCTTTTAACCCCAGCTTTGCCAATCACTAGATCTGTGACCTTGGGTAAGTTGCTGAACCTCCCTTGGGTTCCAGGTGTAGCATGAGACTACTGTCAGGAATCTCTTACGCATATGTGAGAGCTGTAGTGATAAACACCTTTTAGGGCAGTATCTCTCAGTCTTTACTGTGCATAGGAATTCCCTGGGGACTTCCAAATTTGGAAAGACTTTTGTGGATTCTTGTTACATCTGGAGTGGGACCCAAGATCTGCATTTTTTTTTTTTTTGGGGGGGGTATGCGGGCCTCCCTCTGCTGTGGCCTCTCCCGTCGCGGAGCACAGGCTCCGGACGCGCAGGCTCGGCGGCCGTGGCTCACGGGCCCAGCCGCTCCGCGGCACGTGGGATCCTCCCGGACCGGGGCGCGAACCCGGTTCCCCTGCATCGGCAGGCGGACGCGCAACCACTGCGCCACCAGGGAAGCCCAGATCTGCATTTTGAATAAGCTCCCAGGTGATGTTGATGTTGCTACTTCACACTTTGGGGTAACAACGTTTAGGGTGTCTTCCAGGCTCCCAATGATTTCCCTTCTCTAGAAACTGCCTCAGCTTTTAGTGGTGGGCTATTAATAGTTGTTCTTGTACCCCCTTGCCATAGCTGACTACAGTAGAGGTGATTTCTGCCCCAACCTCGGCCAAAAGAAGTTCTCACCTGCAAATCCGGTTTGAACAGAGACAACCAGAGTGGGACATTCATTCACTTGCTCGTTCATTCGGCAGTTCTTTTCAAATTCTCTCTGTTCCAGATACTATAATGAGCAGTGAGGATATACCAGTCAATCAAGTGGGTCTCTGTCCTCATAGAGCATTCACTCTAGTAACATACAAGATAATTTCAGATAAGCTAAGTGCTTTGAAGTGATTGGCGAATTTCAAGGGTTGCAGGAGACGTACTTTAAACGGGCTTGTTGGGGAAAGCCAAGCTCTGCCTTCCCTTTCTACAGTGACCCTGGAGACCACATGTTGAATACAACGGCATAACAAATGAAAGAAGGCTGGGTCCCTTGTGATTGTGTGCAGGGGATCCACTCACCCCTTCTCTGAAGGCTAAATGGACTGTGATGAGAGTGAGAAATAAACTTTTTTTTCATTAAACCACTGAGATTTCAGGGTTTATTTATTACAGAAGCTAGAACTGTTTACCATGAATACACAAATTGTTAAACTCTTTCTGAGATTCTAAAAGTTGCCCTTTTTCACTTAAATTAGCTAGAGCTATCCTCTACTACTTGAAACCCAAAGAACCTTAATGGATACACTTTCTGCGAGAATCTGATGAGCTAATAGGTATAGTAAAGTATAAAGTGTTGGCCATCTGTGAGGAATTATAACAGTAAACTGATTTTTCTGAAATGTATCCACTTTCTGGATATATTATTAGGGAAAAAAACTAAAAAAGCATTGACATATAAACTCATACTGAGGTCAGTTTCTTTCTCTGGTCATTTCTATCTCAGAGTTCTTATTCAGACCTTTACAAAATCAACTCACTAAATTGTAGTGGAAACTAAGGAAGTAATTATAAAGTTTTTAATTTTCCCTGAAAACATAAGTGCTTAGATTTTAAAAGAGTCCTTGGCGGCATGATATTATTAACATTTAAATTTGCCACAATTCTTCTTATGGGCCATCAACATGCAGTAAATCTGGGCAACCCTTAGAAGACCCTGAAATTCTCCAAAGGAAATCTGTCTTACATACTGCATCCTTGGAGGAATCTTTTCTTCCTTGGCTACTGGTCTGAAGAGCATGTTGCTGGTCACCTAGCCCCCTCACTAGCCTTCCTCTTCTCCTCTTCTAATCTTTGTACATCCAGGGCAGCTAGAGAAAAGCTGTTCCTTAAGACTACTTGGTACAACCATATCTCAGTCTCCTAAGACTTATGGCTGAACCCCAGTTGAGGACAAGACAGACAGACAGACAAGATCAGAGAGGAAAGATAAGAGAGGCCAATGCTGGGGACTTAGCTTCCTTCACACGGCCTTCATTAATTTTTATATCCCAGGGCTTGAGGTTTTTCTTGTGACTTTGTGGTCCCAGTGAAAATTTAGCAGTAAATGACTTACTTCATATGAGCTTCTTTGAGTCTGCCTGTGGCAAGAGAAGCATATGAAGTCGAACTCCCATCCTTTGAGCCACCAAAATGAAATCCTTCCCGGCCAGGGGTCAATTCGTGTGTGTGTGTGTGTGTGTGTGTGTGTGTGTTATGTACACAGCGCCTGCAACTTTCCATAGAACCAGGCTCCTGACGAGGAGACAAAATATTGGCCTCTCCGGGAGACCTCTGAATGTGCATGCCAACGTTCCTTTCTACATGGTTTTTAAGTCTTTGGTTCCTTCAGCAACAAAGGTTAGTCTTAGCATCATTGCCTGCTCAGTGATCAGAAATGGAACCGTAAAAATAGGGAAAACATGGAAACTCAGAGATAGAGATTTTAAAAGCTACATGTGGAGTGAATATTCAGGAGTCTGGAGAGCCTCATCCATCCACTCATCCATTCATCCATACAAGCAATAACTGATTGAGCTGAGCCCCTCCTATTTATCAGGCACTGCCTGGGCTCAGCGTCGGGGGTACACAAAGACGGAGGTGGAAGTCTAAAGGCAGAAATTGGAGGTAGTTACAGCAGTAGATGTGCCCTGAAAGGGCTCCCGCGAAGCTGGAACACTTGGGTTGGACACGTCGGGGAGACTCATGGAGTGAACATGATGCATATAGGTGACGGTGGACGAGCAACCTGCACATCATAGAGATGCCGAGACCTCCGCGCTTCCTAGAGAGGCCCGGAAGTGGAGCCAGGTGGCCGGTCTGACGGCTCCGGCGCCGAGCGCGGGCGGCGGCGATCGTGAGAGGCGTGGATTGCCAGTCCTCGAGCAGACCCGGCGTTGCAGTTGTTTTCTGCCGCTGTGAGTGGGCCTGGGGAGGGAGGGCCGCTCCTCCGCGGGGACTTGGGCCCGGCTGGCGGGGGCGCTCAGGCTCGCACGCGCGTCGGGGCCCGCGGAGGGCGACCCTGCCCGTACCTGCGCCGGGTGGCAGCCCAGGTGGGACGAGCCCACTGGTTGCTGGTACGGGGCGCGGTCGTGAGTGACGATGACCTAAGCCCTCCCCTTTTTAGTTCTCTCGGATTCCAAGGAGCGGGGCTCAGTGTGGCTTTCTAGAATGTCGCGAAGGTCTCAAGCACAGGCTAGCTTCTGTTTCTCGTTTTCTTTTCTTAAAGATACCTGGGCCCCAAGCTCAGAGCTTTCAGCACGCACCTGTATCGAGCTAGACTTGATTCACATTTTTAATTTTCATCGCACTTTGGGGGTAAAGATTACCTTCTCTTGATGACAAGTGATTCTGGTTTTCCATTTAAGTGGCCATGTAAGGTTACCATTTAAAATGAACGTATTTATTGTTAAAAGATAGGTGTGACAGAAATTATGTGTGACAGAAATTATGAACGTGGGAAGCGCACAACACTGCATTGTCCCAAGCCAGCTGGGGACTCCTACAGACCTGGCTTCGAGTCCTAGGTCCAGCTCAGCCACTGACACCTGCATAATTTGTGGACCAGTTTGTTTGTTTCTTTTTAAAAGATTTGTTTCCAACTTTACTAGGATATAATTGACGTATAACATTGTGTAATTTTAAGGTGTACAATGTGATGACTTGTTACGCCTATATATCGTGAAATAAGAACCACAGGAAGGTTAGTTAACATCTCCATCACCTCACAGAATTACAGTTTTTTTGTATGTATGGTGAAAACTTTAAAGATCTACTCTTTTAGCAACTTTCGAGCCTGTAATACAGTATCATTAAATATGGTCCCCATGCTGTATGTTAGATCCCCAGGACTTAATTCTGTCACATAACTGGAAGCTTAGACCCTTTGACCACCATTTCCTCATTTCCCCCATCCCGCAGCCCCTGGCAACCACCATTCTACTCTCTGTTTCTAGAGTTCAGCTTTTTTAAGATTCTTTGTATAAATGATATCATGCAGTATTTGTCTTTGACTTATTTCACTTAGCACAGTGCCCTCAAGGTCCATTTGTATTGTCACTAATGGTAGGATTTCCTTCCCTTTTCAATGGCTGAATAATATTTCATTTTGTGTGTGTGTGTGTGTGTGTGTGTATATACACACACACACCACATTTCCTTTATCCATTCATCCATTAATGGGCACTTAGGTTGTTTCTGTGACTTAGCAATTTTGAATAATGCTGCAATGAATATGGGGGTGCAGATACCTTTTCCAGATAGTGATTTCATTTACTTTGGATATTTTTATGGGTAGACAAGGTTCTTAACCTCTAAGCCTTTTCCTCATATCTGAAAAGCTGAGGATAATAACTACCTCAGAAGATTGTCCTGAGGCTTCAGTGGTAAACCTTAAAGCACCTAGCCCATAATAACTAATAAATTTAGCCATAGTTGTTATTTTCATTTTAGCAAGGAGGAAACAGGATCAGAGAGGTTCAGTGACTTTGCCAGGGTCACACAGGGAATTGGTGGGAGAACCAAGTCTAGGACCCAGATTTTCTGATTTCTAACCTAGGAAGCTTAACCCTGCCTCTGAACTCTACCTCGTGGGAGGGGATGGGGCACCTCCTGCCTCCCCGCTGGAAATTGGAAGGAGCCCTATCACGTTGCAGAATATGTTAGCTGTTAAAGCCCCTGCAGGACTCAGGTCAGCACTGACTTGGCTGCTTCAGGTCAGGGACTCTGCACAGCCCCGAGTGCTTGTTGTGGTTGAGGCGTAAGCTGTGGAGTCAGACGCACCTGGGTTCCAGTAGGTACAGCTCCCTGCTCCCCATCTACTAGCTGCAGTAAATGGGGTTAACCAATTAGTACTCGCCTCAGAGGGATGTTAGGAGCATCAAGGGAAATGATTTGTGGAGAAGGCCTAGCACGATGCCTGGCACACAGTAAGTGCTTAATAAATGACAGATGACAGTACTTTGACATGTTGAAGTGGCAGGCATGCTGACCTAGAGGGGAGGAAGCACAAGTGTAGTACTTGCAGGTACAGCAGAAAAGGGCATTTGAAAAGTTTGCAGAGCGTTCCCCGCATTTGGATTTACCGGGTGTGTGATCCACCAAGTACTCCTCGTTCCTGCAGACATTCCTGGGGAAGTGGCCTAGGATTGTATGGAGGATTGTGTGTGTGTGTGTGTGTGTGTGTGTGTGTGTGTGTGTGTGTGTGTTCCTGCAGACATTCCTGGGGAAGTGGCCTAGGATTGTATGGAGGATTGTGTGTGTGTGTGTGTGTGTGTGTGTGTGTGTGTGTGTGTGTGTGTGTGTGTGTTCCTGCAGACATTCCTGCATGGCTCCCGGGCCCAGCCGCTCCGCGGCATGTGGGATCCTCCCGGACCGGGGCATGATGAACCCGTGTCCCCTGCATCAGCAGGCGGACTCTCAACCACTGCGCCACCAGGGAAGCCCAAGGCTTGTATGGAGTTTATGTGGTAGTTTGGGAAGCAGGTGGGAAATACCAATTATAAAATTATGTAATTACTTTTATCATAAGCATCATGAATAATTGCAAGGATCTTTTGTGCAACAAATATCTAGGCAAAAGGAATTTGAGTGGGTAGCTGGATGAGAAGATAAGGTGATGAGAATTAGCTTCCCTGCCCGCCGTCAGTTGTATTCAAAACTGTGTGCAAATACCACTGTTTGTCATGAGTGTATCAACTTTCCACTTAATGCTGTGCCCTTAGTTTTCTTCCCAAATGTGTTTGGCCTTTTAGGTTTTGCACCTCACATCCTTTTACCTGTATCAGGGTGACTCTCCTTATTGTTTCTAACTACTTCTTCGTCTTTATGGCCTTGACTGCTTTGTATTAAACACAAATAACTTTCAGATCACATATGGAATTTGAACAACACCATTTCTAAGCCCTCTAGTCTCAGTATACTTTGCTGGTCTCAATACGGTAAGAACACAGTTACCTTTTGCCTCTGGTCAGTCCTTGGGCAGTAATTTAAAACACACCATCAAAGGGTTAAACTACCTGGAGATATTTTTATCTTCCTTAAAGTAAATGCAGTAAATTTTTGTTTTTATGAAAGCCATCTTCAGTTCTGCTCTCTGTTCCGTACTCTAGTGGCACCTTGGTTTGTATATTGCATTATAACACCAGAGAGTTAGTGGCATCGTCCTGTTGAACCCTCGAGATGAAGGAACTGTTTGCATAAGTTAAGGTTCTTATTACTGATCCTTTGCATTTAATTAGGTCTTTGTAAATCTAAAGTACTTCTAGTCATTTTTATGAGTTTCTAATCATAATTTCCCTGTGAGACGTTAATTTTATTACCCTCGTTCTATCTTAGTATTATCAAGGGGTCAGGCAGATTTTAAATTTCATTTTTTCTTGTTTGTAATTAAGATTCCCTTTTTTTGGATCGTGTACTTAACCTTAACCTGTATCTGCTAAAATGATGGCTCAGATCAAATGTGACCCTTCCCCGCACCCAGAGGGAAGCAATTACAGAACAAAGCCACGTTTTGGAAGAGGCTTAAAGCACCTGAGATTATAAACACTGGTCTGAGTACCCAGCCCTAGAAGGAATCAGGTCGAAACTAATAAAACAGAAGCCATGAAATATAAAAAATCAGGCAGCTGATTGAGAGAAAATTGTGTACACTGTCTTTCTCCCCGCTGGCTTAGTGTTCATGGGAATTTCTTTTGGTTGCCTGCAAAATGAGTTTGCAGCGATTTTTCTGTGCTCATTGACGCAGGGAACCAGGAAAGGAGGAGGTGGCCTCTGGGTGATACCGTTCGTTAATGGCTGGTCATCTGCGAAGGTTGCAGGCTTCTTTCATTGCTGTTTGTCTTGTGAAATTATTACGTTTTCCTTACTCGTCACCACGCGTCTGACCCTGCAGACCAGGTCAGTTACACAAGTTCTTGCCGCAGATCGTTCTGGAACGAGTTGGAAGGTGATGAGGAGTAGCATGAATAGGCCTGACAGGTACTCTGAAGCATTGATCATTTGAACTGGTACATTCCTGGCGTGATTAATGTGCACATGAGCCATGACTGACCTGCGGTCTTATGACTGGCCTGGAATGTGCAGTTTTAAAAAACAAAGGACAGTGAAAGATGAGGAAGAATTTCTGTTGGAAAATTTTAAACTGGACTCTTTGAGGCCTTGTCCATTTTCTGATTTCCTTGCAGAGAAATTCTTGTGGAGATGCTAAGAATATGTTAACCTTTTTTATCTGGCATCCTCTTAATGAAAACCCTATTAACCAAACAGAGCATTTCTAAAACCCGAGTGGGCCGGTTTGGTTACTGACGTCACCTTCCTCAGACTTCACCTGGGCCCTGCCTGCTGCCGCCTCCTCATCCTAATTTCAGTTGAGCACGCTGGCATTTCACCCTCATCAGCCCTTGCCTAGACCCTTTCCTCCTCCAGGGAAAGCTGAATCTTTCACAAGGGCCAAAGTGAGCCCGATGTTCCGTAAACGTACAAAGACCCTCTGTTGTCTATAGCAGCGGTCCCCAGCCTTTTGGGCACCAGGGACCGGTTTCGTGGAAGACCATTTTTCCACGGACTGGGGGCCGGGGGCGGGGGCGATGGTTCAGGCGGTAACGCGAGCGATGGGGAGCCGCAGATGAAGCTTCGCCCGCCCGCCCGCGATGCAGCTTCGCCCGCCCGCCCGCCCGCCGCTCACCTCCTGCCGTGCGGCCCGGTTCCTAACAGGCCGTGGACCGGTACCGGTCCGCAGTCCAGGGGTTGGGGCCCCCTGGTCTATAGCACAGGGTTCAGGCTCCCCCACAGGGGATGCCAAGCTGTCTCCAAGCCGACTCCAGCCATCTTTCCGCCCGAAATCACCAGCCACACACTTCGGCTTCAGTTTGCACGCCCCGTATCGGTTGCCCAACACAAGCCCACCCTGTTGCTCTTCTGTTCATGGGTGATGCCCCGTCAGCCTGTAGTAGCCCTCTGCCTAGCCTCAGGCTGCCTCCGTCCTCCCGTTGTCCCCAGTCCGCTGTAGCGCCTACTCTTAAGTGAGGTCTTCTCGGACCTGCCCTTGAGAATCAGTTTCTCCCATCTCCCTTCGACCTCGGTGCTCCCACGGCACCTGGTTTATACCCACATTATCGCAGTAATCTTGGTTTCTCCTTCTTGCCATGTACTTTAGGTATTTGCAAAAGCTTCTCTCCTCCAGCATAAGCTCCAGAATGCAGGACTTCTGTCTCATTTTGCTTTATGTCATTTTCATGCCAGGACTTTTCTTTTTAAGAGATAAGTTAAATTAAAATGGCAACATTGATTGTCATACATAATAACGACTCTCAGACACTGCAGTGCTCGGCATAATTTGTGCCCATCATCATTTTACTAAATTGCATATTTTATTTCACAGCGTTCAAAATCATCCATAAGTTCAACAAATACTTGTTGAGTATCTACTGTCTCCGAGGTTCTGGTGGGAACATGCCAGTGAGAAAGGCTGAAGGTCTCGGTTCTCATGGCACCTATGTTCTCTTGGAAGGAGATCGGTAGTCAAAAAGGAAACAAATAAATTTATAGTGAAATGTGCGATGGAGAAAACAGAGCAGCGTTTAGATAAGGGAGAGCTCTTCTAGAAGGGGTGACCAGGAACGCCTCTTTGCGTTGAGTAAGTAGCCCTTGACCAGACCTAAATATTGAGAAAGATGCAGCTAGGCGAAGATCTGGTGCAGAGGTGGTTGACACAGAGATGAAGCAAGAAGTGCGTATAGACCTCAGGGCACAGATGAGCTTGGCATCTTCAAAAACGGGGAAAAGTTCAGGTGGCTAGAGGGTAGAGTACCAGTGGTGGAAGAGTGAGCTGAAGTCAGAGAAGGAGGTTGCCACCAGGTCGTGATGGTGACAGTAAGAAGTCTGGGTTGAGATGTCAGTGACTGACATCTTCTGTGTTTGGAAGCAGCATCTGTTAACAAAGTCACGTGATTATGTTAAATGATAGAATTGACTACAGCAAGTTTTATGGCTACTCCAAATCCAAGTGGGTGTGTTCTGCACTCCGAAAATAATAGAAACATAAGGTCACTGTTGCGTATATTAAAGGGGTGCCGGGACGTTCATTCTTTACGGATTTTCTTGTGAGCACAACAGTGGCAATTGCTTCGTCAAACCTTGGGGCTCCATCAGCCATCCTCCACGTCATTTTGCCTAGTTCTCCTAATATTTCTCACTCATCTGCACACCCTCAAGCCACTGAGACAGTCACTTGCTGAATCTTGTCCGCAACTGTCACACCAGCTGATTTCTGCATGAATGATCTGATTAGCTTTTCTGGCACTCAGATCTCCTTAGGAGAGTTTTCCGGAAGAACCCAACAAACTTTTTGTAACCCTGTGCTTTTGAGAGACCTAATCATGGTATGTGGGAATGTAAGAGAAAAATCAAATCCCCAGACTCTAGAGCTTGAAGAAAAGGAAATTCAAGAAGTGACACCCGTGGAGCACCTGCACTATGTCGGGCATTTTCCATACACTAGCCCATTCGGTCTCCATAAGCCTGTGAGCTTATCATTAGCTCTGCTTTTCAGATGCAGCAACAGGCACAGAGGGATGAGCTTGTTCACGTGATAGGGCTCTTGGTTGCTTGCAGTCCCCCTGACTAACCACACCGCTGAGTGTCTCCAGTGACTTGAGTGAGTGTGTATGTGTGTGTATGTATTCCCAACGCATTTGAGGACCTGCGTGCCTCCTGTTCCATTTCTTCTTAAGTGGAAAGAGTTGAGTGGCCCACTTTTTGCTTGTTCTGTCTTGTTTTTGAGAGAAAGGGCTCTTGGAGCCTTGAGAAAATTATAAAAATATAAAATATAAAAATAATTATTATTTTAGCATAGAAGCGGAGGGAGGGAGAAGCAAGATCCCCACAGGTATTGAGCACGTGCTGTACTTAGAAGATTTCCTGGGTGGGGGAACGTGGTTTGCTACACAAAGGATGTTTTTGTCCCCCAATCCACCTCTTTTTTTTTTACATATAGGGTTAATAAGACACCAGTATTTTTTTTAATAAATTTATTTATCTATTTATTTATTTTTGGCTGCGTCGGGTCTTCGTTGCTGCACTTGGGCTATCTCTAGTTGCGGCGAGTGGGGGCTACTCTTTCTTGCGGTGCGCGGGCTTCTCATTGCGGTGGCTTCTCTTGTTGTGGAGCACGGGCTCTAGGCGCACGGGCTTCAGTAGTTGTGGCTCGCGGGCTCAGTAGTTGTGGCTCACAGGCTCAGTAGTTGTGGCTCACGGGCTCAGTAGTTGTGGCGCACGGGCTTAGTTGCTCCGCGGCGTGTGGGATCTTCGTGGGCCAGGGCTTGAACCCATGTCCCCTGCATTGGCAGGAGGATTCTTAACCACGGTGCCACGAAGGAAATCCCAAAACACCAGTATTAAACTGTGCTGTAGTGTGCTGTTTAAAAACAAAGTTGTTGGAAACTGCTTTAAAGTTCTGTCCTGGATTTTTTTCTGGTGTGTGGGGAAAATGCCTCTCCCTACCAAATGTGAACGGCTTCTTTTCAAAAAGGCTCTAATGTTTTCCGAGGATTCAGAATAATGCCTTACATTTGGAGAGTGCTTTGTGGTTTTCAAAGCACTCCCATGTACGTGATCTTATTTAACCTTCACATTGACCTTGCCAGGCAGTCAGGGCAGATATTACTGTTCCCATGATTCACAGGAAGAAATGTGAAGCCCAAGAAGTGAAAGGAGGGGGGTGGGGAGGAGTTGGTTAATGTCACAAAGCCATGACGGGAACCCAGGTCTTAGCTTTTCTTTCTACTAGAGCGTATTGCCTTTTTGTTTTTGGTAACCCCAAATGAGGGACAATCACATTTGCATCTGGATCAGTAACAGTGATGCATACTACTTTCTTATAGGTCCAGTTATCTTTGACTGCCATATATGGACTCCCAAAAATCTCTGAAGGAAACAGTCCTCGTTACGGGAGGAGGTGGCTATTTTGGCTTCCGGTCAGTGCATCTGCAAAATATGTCCATGGAATTATTTTACTGGTAGTTGCTGGGCAAAGTATAGCTTTCAGCTCACACTAATGCAGTGTAGACTTTTACTTGTTTGTATAGTGTTAAACCAGGAATGAACCGTGTTGCCCACGGCTCAGATACTGAAATGGAGAACTACAGGTACATTCTGCTTTAAGAAAAATTCTTTATAAAGCCATTGAATTCGGGAGGGGAGATATGCACACCACCACAATCAATTTAACATAATCGCTGTGTTTTCACAATTACCTTATCATTCATATATATTCTGAAGAATAGATGGTGGGTCCTAGAATGGGGGGTGGGGGAATGTAACATGTAGACATCACCGTCTTTGAAGATAAAGCCTCTCGCATTTTAATTTAAGTGAATGTGAAGATTCTCATTTTTGAATATTTGCATAAGTAAGACTTGCACCAGTGAACATGTAAAGTGAGGAGCTCAGGATAAGCCAAGAAGACTGGGAAAATTATTTTACACACTTTTCCTAGGCACAGCTTAATGGTGATGTGATCTAACTTTTACCCTTGCTTGTTTCAGCCTAGGCTGTGCTCTGAACCAGAAGGGAGTCCGTGTGATTCTGTTTGACATCAGCAGCCCTGCTCAAACCATTCCAGAAGGAATCAAGTTTATACGTGGAGACATCCGCCACCTCTCTGACGTAGAGAAAGCCTTCCAGGATGTGGATGTCGCTTGTGTGTTCCATATTGCCTCTTACGGTATGTCAGGGCGCGAGCAACTGAATCGAAACCTGATTGAAGAAGTGAACGTGGGGGGCACAGACAACATCCTCCAGGCTTGCAGGAGGCAAGGGGTGCCAAGGTTAGTTTACACTAGCACCTTCAATGTCATCTTCGTAGGTCAAGTTATCAGAAATGGAGATGAATCCCTGCCTTACCTACCTCTTCACCTCCATCCTGATCACTACTCTCGGAGCAAATCTGTTGCAGAGAAGAAGGTGCTGGAGGCCAATGGTACAGCCCTGGAAAGGAGTGATGGGGTCTTGAGAACCTGTGCTCTGAGGCCGGCTGGCATCTATGGGCCTGGAGAACAAAGGCACCTCCCCAGGATAGTAAGCTACGTTGAGAAGGGCCTGTTCAAGTTTGTGTACGGAGACCCCAAGAGTCTGGTTGAATTTGTCCATGTGGATAACTTGGTGCAGGCTCACATTCTGGCTTCAGTGGCCCTGAAAGCTGACAAGGGCCACATTGCCTCTGGGCAGCCCTACTTCATCTCAGATGGCAGACCTGTGAACAACTTTGAGTTCTTCCGGCCTTTGGTTGAGGGCCTGGGCTACCAGTTCCCATCCATCCGCCTGCCCTTGACTCTCATCTACTACTTTGCTTTCCTAACCGAGACGGCCCACTTCATTCTGGGTCGACTGTACAACTTCCAGCCCTTCCTCACCCGCACCGAAGTTTACAAAACCGGAGTCACACATTACTTTAGCCTAGAGAAAGCCAAGAAGGAGCTAGGTTACGAGGCTCAGCCATTTGACCTCCAGGAAGTAGTAGAATGGTTTAAAGCCCATGGTCATGGCAGAAGTCCTGGAAGTCGTGACTCTGAGTGTCTTATTTGGGATGGGCTGTTGGTCGTACTCTTGGTTATAGCGGTTCTCGCATGGCTGCCGCCTTCTGTGATTCTGTCAGTGTGAAGGAGGAGCTAGAAATAAGGAGCTGATCACACTTGCTGAGATGGTTTTCAAGAAACACGGGTTTGGGACTTGGTGGCACAGTGGTAAAGAATCCGCCTGCCAATGCAGGGGATGCGGGTTCAAGTCCTGGTCCAGGAAGATCCCACGTGCCATGGAGCAACTAAGCCCGTGCGCCACAACTACTCAGCCTGCACTCTAGAGCTCTCGAGCCACAACTGCTGAGCCCGCGTGCCACAACCACTGAAGCCGGTGCGCCTAGAGCCCGCGCTCCGCAGCAAGAGAAGCCACCACAGTGAGAAGCCCGCACGCTGCAACAAAGAGCAGCCCCCGCTCGCCGCAACTAGAGAAAGCCCGCGCACAGCAACGAAGACCCAACGCAGCCAAAAATAAATAAATAAATTTATAGAAAAAAAAAGAAACACGGGTTTGAAAAATAGATGGACAGACAGACAGACAGATACCTGGTGTCAGATTTTGGGTCTCCAAATTGCTGCTTAAGAATAGATTCTTGGATTAAGTCTTCATTTCCTACCTCCTTGCACAAATCATGAAGGGAGAAATAGAAGCGAAAGAGGGAAGAGATATGGGAACATATGTAGATGTATAACCGATTCACTTTGTTATACAGCAGAACGTAACACACCAGTGTAAAGCCATTATACTCCAATAAAGATGTTAAAAAAAAAAAAAAAAGATAAGTTTGAGATTTGGTTCCCTGGGTCCTTCTTCATTCGATCAGTACAGTAGAAGTCATTCTGGAGCCATAGAGCTAAACTTGCTTAGATGGGAAATGTCTTACTTGAATTTCTCAGAAGCCAAAAATGTACTTACTTCCATTCCGAACACTTGGCATCTGCTTCACGCGGGCTAAAACACACACTGATACGGGAACGGCAGAATGCTAACAGGCCTGAAAATGTGTGAAAAACACCACCTGGGCTACGTCCCTACAGCCCAAGCCTCTGAGGAGATGGTGGCCATCGCAGGGGAGGTATTTGCTGTTCATGGCGTGCGTTTTGGGAATTAGCTTTTGCCCTTTGTGATATAAGGGTGTTATGCCTGTGTGACCACATGGTAATGTTGATGTTGACACAAATAGACCTTTCTCTTGCCTCGCAGGATTCTTTTGAGGGTTAAATTAGACAAGGCATATGAAGTGCCACTCCACACACTTAAGCCATTATTTTTATCAACACTGTGATTATGCATTCCTTATGAGGGTTTTCTTCCTCAGGGTATTCTGTTTCGAGGGTGCTGTTGCGACTGACCTTTCTGGAATGCCTTTGTGGTGTGTCCTCAGAGTCTGTAATGAGCGTGTTTAAATATATTCCGTGTTTGTAAAGTTGTGCTCCTCGAGGAGAGATCGAAGTCTAGGAAACAGCTAAAAAGCTGATGATTCATGAGGATGTTCAAGCTAATGATGCCATTTGCAATTAAAAAATAAAGCATAACTCTCAAGTAACAGACTGGTTTTCTTCCTGGGAAGAATTTCGGATCTCTGAAGGCCCCTTCCAGTGAGGAACGTTCTGAACGATGGCGGCATTGTCTGGCCACCCCGGGGACTGCTGTGGCACACGTGCAAGTTGCACTGTTGCATGGGAACCAAAGTGGAAAGACGACCCAGAGTCTTTACCCATTCCATGATTCCAGCTGTAGAAAGGACAGTATTCACACATCTTAAGAAGGACAGATGGCTGTGGAAAGTCATGTTAGAGTTGTCCTGAGAGCATTCGTAGGAGGAGGATGCTGGAGAAATCGGCCCTGGCGCCTGCCGCCTGGCTGTCTTGGGCAGAGTGCTCAACCTGATACCGGAAGACCTGCAACCATGAATATCTCGTGTGGCCTTAACCGAGTAGCTGAAGCCTCTGTAGGGCCTCAGTTGCCTCCGTTGGGAAATAGGAATGACTGTATATGCCCTTTCTACACAGGGTTTGTTGTGAGCGTAAAATAAGACGCAGCGAAAGTACTTCTAATACATAAATTGCAGTGTGACTATGAGGTGGGGGTAGTGATCGTTTTTAGTAAAATATCTGTAGAGTCTTTTATATCATGAGACTTAAAGTCTGAAGTTAAGTTGTCTGAGTACCTACAGCACATGTAGCACTCCAGGTGCTAAAGGGCAGCTTTCCCTGCCCTTTACAGACTCACAGTCCAGTAATGGCATGGTGTGTCCATACGCAAAGGTGACTGAGAAACCGGGTAAGTACAGGAGAACACGGATCCGTTGTTATTGAGAGGTCTCACAGACTTGCAAAACACGTCTTTAATGAAGTCCCTCAAAAGAATGATAGACGTTTCTCAGTTTTCTTAAACCAGGTATACTGAGCACAGGGGGAGGGGTGTGTTTCTTGTTTTGTTTTTGTTTTACACAATCAAGGTGTCTAAATGAAATTCAGGATTGATAAGTGGGCTTTATTGTCATCCGGGTATGAGACATTTGGCCTTTCTGCAACATTTGACACAGTTGTCCGCTCTCTCCTTGAAACACAGTTCCTTTACTTTTCATGCACTTGAACTCTTTTGGCCTTTCTCCTTGAGTAAATTATTTATTGCTCCATAACAAGTCACCCCAAGACATATCTTAAAATAACAAACATTACCTCTTAGTTACTGTGGGTCAGGTATTTGCGTGTGCTACCTGGGTAAGCTTTTGCTTACCGTCTCATGAGGGTCATCTCATGATGTCACCTGGTGCTGCAGTCATCAGAAAGCTCGACTGCAGCTAGAGGATCCACTTCCGGGATCATCCCCATGACTGTGGGCAGGAGACCTCAGTTCCTCACCACGTGAGCATCTCTGTTGGACTGCTCGAATGTCCTCATGACACAGCAGCTGGCTTCCCCCAGAGCAGGTGATTCAAGAATGCAAGGTGGAAGCTGCAGTGTCTTTCACGACTGACCCTCAGAAGTCACACACTGCACTCCACAATATACACAGTTCCCACAGGTCAATCCTTTTCAGTGTGGGAGGGAGCTACCCAAAGGTATGACTACCAGAAGGAAGGGGAGTGTTGGGGGCCATCTTGGAGGCTGGCCTGCACCCTCTGACTCATCCTTTTCCAGGAAAGGTAGCCCATATTTACAGCTACATAGTTTTCTCAGCCTGCTTCCACTCAGTAGACTTTGGGGCGTCCAAAGGCCTCTTTGCCTTTTGTACTGTATCCCTGTCAGTCCTAATTATTTTGAACACTGTGTGTCTCCTCTGAGTCTTAACTGCAGTTCACTCCATTAGGCAAAAGCCACACCCACACATTTCTTTGCGATACATTCTTCTCTACTTGGGGTTTCTGCTCAGACTGCTGAGGGACAAGTGCCCTTAAGCTTCCTAGAAGCCTTGCTGTTTGAACAGCCCTCTGAGGCACCCCCTGAGGTCTCTCTCGGGTCTTAAAAGATTTTACCTACAACCTTGGTCGTGCACTGTCATTTCCATAATACATGGGCTACACAGGTTAGCCCTGCTCCACGTGGGAGGAGACTCAAGGCCATGAATACCAGGAGGTGGGGATTGTTGGAGGCCATGTGGGAGTCTGCTACCACATTCCTGCATCTCACCAGTTTTCCCATCGACTCCACACCAGTTTTACATGGTAGATTTCTTCAGTGCTCAGTGCTAGGCCCTCTGCTAACACCAAAGTTTCTCCCTAAGTGATCTAGTTCAAGCCCCTGGCGTTAATTTCCATCTCTATTCTAAACACATACTACTAAATTTATAGTTCCGGCCCAGACCATTCTTCTCAGCTCCAGACCCACCCATCCAGCCACCTCTGCATCTCCGCCTGGATATTTCACAAGCACCTTTCCGTCAACATATCCAAAATGGAATTCACAATCCCTCCAAATTCTTACAGGGTTCCTTTCCTTAACAGATGTCACCAGTGTTGAATTTCTCATGCCAGAAATCTGGGACAATCTTTGACCCCTGCCTCCCGTTAACTTGACACACCTAATCCACCTTCAGCCCTTCCTCTTACCTTCTGCTCAGGCCCAGTGTACAGGTGTTACTTCTCTCCCCTTAGGCTCCACCAATAGCCTCTTTTCTCTTCCATCTGCATCCACTTCTGCATCCCTCCGTGCCTCCGATCCATTCTCCACATACCAAGCAGAGTGGTCCTATAAAGATGTAAATCTACGTCACTTCCCTGCTCAAAACTCTCTGTAGGTTTAGGTTGAGAATCCTCACTGTAACCCAAGAGACTTTGCCTGATCTGACCCCCGCGTACTGCTCCCTGCTCATCTCACACTATGCTGCCTTCTCTGCCCAGCTACACTGGCGTCTTGCAGGTTCCTAAGTTCCAAGCTTCTCACACCCCCTGCCCCACTTATTGACCTTATAATGTTTATTTCATATCTCAGCTTAATTTTCTTCCAGAGGCCTTCCATGATCCTAACAATTTAGGCTCGGTCCTCCTGCTACAGGCTCTCATAACACCCTGCTTTTCTTTTATAGCCTTTATCACAACTGTAATAGTTTGAGTAATCATTTGTGGAATGCCTGTAAACGCCACGGGGGCAGGAACTTCATCTTGCTTGCTGTTGTACCCCTAATGCCTAGTACAATACAGGAATTCAATAAGTATTTGTTGAATTAATGCTATTTTTCTTTCTAAGTGTGACTACCCCTTTCTGTCGTGTACATAACTTACTGTTTCTAATCTCTTGAAGACTGGGAAAATATCCAACCTATTAGAATTGTGTGTTAAGTCAAGACTAGATGAAGTCTAATAAATAAGTAATGTTATTCTCCATATGATATGGTGGCGCTCCCTCCATATCTGAGCCGAAACTGACCACTTTAAAGAACTCAATCTATTATCTGAAAGGCAACTGCTTTCCTTCCTAAGGTCAGGAGATAACTGCAGTTGAGGAATTCCATTATTCTAGGGTTCCCAACTTCCCTCCCCTTTCCTCACCTGTGGGTGGAATCCCTAAACTTGCACAGAGCTATGAAATGATGCCCACACTGTGCGTACGGAGGCTCTCCCAGACGCCTGGGCATAAGCCACCCAGCACTGCCACCCCAACCTCTGCTTCCAAGGAGTAGGTGGGCAGTTATCGTAAGCCTGTTGGAGGATCACGCCATGTGACAAAGACTCCCGTCATGGAACCCAAAGGTAATGCCAAAGCTGCCCGTGTCTGCAAAAAGGAAGAGGGGCCTAGTACGCCTGCTCAGGTACTTGATTTCCTTAGTGCTGCTCCCGTCATGGCTGGCAGAGGGTGCCCTGTTACGAATTGTAGCAGTTACCGAAGGGCCAAATGACTAATTCTGACACCAAATTACCTAGGCTATAGTATTTCTCAAGCCTACAGAGTAGGCCCAGGGATTCTTCTCAAGAGCTTTAATTTTCCTAAATCACTTAACATGGTGATTGTAAGAAAGCCAGTATTGCTTCGTCATAGATTTAATTGGTTTACTAACAATTCTTGGGGCAGCTTCTACCTTGTATTCCTTCCAAATCTCCAGCAGTTCGCCTAGCCTTACAGACACGTTAGAAGAAATAGCCTGCAGAATTCTACCCGCCTCCTCGCACCCCCCCTCAACCCAGCTGTGCACCCTGAAGCTAATGGCCCCCCTGTTGGCCGGCACTGGCAGCTCACACCAGCAGTTCGTGTCTTATTAAAACTGCCACTGTTTGCTAGCATCCCTTGCTGTGGCAGATGACACTCCACTCCCCTTTTCGAAGCGAGAAACCCATTCCCAGCCCTGCGGTAGGGCTGACCTCCACGTGTAAGGCCTGGCCAATCAGAAGGCTGACATCCTTCTGACCGCAGTCATTGGGCCAAAGTGAGCCAATGAGCGTCCTCCTCTCAACTTTTCTCCGGAAGCTCTGGAGGGAAAGTCTTTTTGCGGAGGTTGCGTCTGTGGGGTGGATAGGCTTTGGGGCTGCCGTGGACTGGCCTACCCCGAAGGAGAGACTGAATTCCGATAATGGTTGGGCTCCTGGCTCCCAGCTGTGAATTAAGTACAGCCGGACCAAGAAATGGAGAGAGAGGAGGTCCTTGAAGACGTCACTGCGGCTCTGCCACCCACCCGTGCCCAAGGCTAACTTCATCCTGGATCATGCTGTCATGTGAGTCTCAGTATATTTTATTTTCTGCTTAGTCTTTTGAGTTGAGTTTTTCTCCATGAATTGGAAAAGGTCTTGGCTTATAGTCTCCTCGGCCCACTCCTGGGCACAGGTGAACATACTCTGTGGTTTCCAAAGACACTCCATTCTCCTGTGTGCCCTCTTCCTTAAAAAGGGGGCCTCTGTTAGCTCCTGGGGAACTGAACGTTTGCTGGAGGTCTTCCAGAACGGACTAATTTCCTTTTCTAGAATCGTGTATGTTTGGGCTGGGCCCGTGTTGAAGTAGTCTTGTTCAACCTCTCTTGTTCTATGATAAGAAAATTATTTGACAACGTAGTTTGTTTCTCGGAATTTTGGCGTCCTGTGAGCGCAGGGACCATGTCTGTTTTGTTGAGTTCTTTATTCAGAGAACATGTTCCTTCATCGATCCAATAAATGCTTGATTGGCTGAATGCATTTATCAGCCAGGTGACCTCACCTGAGATTACGACTCTGATATCCCAGTTATTCCTTCCTTTAAACCTGTAGCTCCCACCCCTACCTGAAAATGAGAACACTGGAGGCCCAAGTTTAAAAATACAGTACTTAAAAAGACGGTATTCCATACAGTATTATTAACCACAGTCATCATGCTGTATATTAAATATAAGTCTCTAGATTTATTTCTGAGGCTCTCATGACAAAAAAAGCTAACTATGCGAGGAGAAATGTTAATTAGCTTGACTGTAGTCATCATTTCACTTGGTATATGTATATCAAGTCATCATGTGTTACATCTTAAAAATATACAATTTTCATTTAAAAAAAGAAAAGAAAATACAGGCTCCAGAGGAGTGATGTCATGCAGAACAGGAGAGCGGGAAGCTCTAGGGTCAGTCCTTTCGCCAAAACAACCACTAAACTGGGCGGAAATGATCAGAACCAACAATTGCAGAACCCTTATGCATACTTTAACACACACACACAAGAAAAAATATATATGCATATATATATATGCAAAGTCTGAACTCTTCCCCTGGCGGTTCTGGTTCAGGCCTGTGTGTGTTGGGAATCTGCACTCCAGGTGTTTCTTATCTTCCAACAAGGAGGTGGAAAATGCTGCCGGATAACAAACACGTGCTCCCTTTGCAAGACGCTAAGGGAGCGGCTCCTGAATTCTCATTGCCCTTCCCCTCCCAGTGCTTTGCTACAGCAAGTGCTCAGCACACCTTTGCTGAATGAATGGTGGGGGAGATGGGGCTCACAAAAGGACCTTAGACTCAGGTGGCCTCCTGCGTCCTCTTTTCAACAATAGGCTCAGTTGTTTGTTGACTGATAAGCATGCTACTTCTCAGTGCTGACTCCTCCAGGCCACCTGGAACCTGCTTCCCTTGGCCAAAAGGCTCGTTTAGCAACCCATCCAGTTGGGCCTGGTTACCTGATCTTTGGGGCACAAAGTAGCCATTTGCTATTGAAAATCTAACCAGAAATGGAGTCAGCCAGACCACAGCATCTCTAAGCTATGCAAATCCATACGCTGTTACCCTTCTGTATTTTAGAACTCCATGCACACCAGGGAAGATACTTCTGTTATTGAGCTCAAGTAATTATGACAGATGCAAAATCTAGCTCACTACCAAGAAATCACATATAACAAAATGACCTGGGCAAGTGTCTTTCAGCAACCAAGGGGTTGATCTACAGTAATTCGCAATGTTTATTTTTAACAGAGCTGGTTGAAGCATGCAAGTAATTAAAAAATTCTTTACTAATATGTCGAATTTTAATCCTGGCAAGTATTCTAGATGTATTATTTTTCTCCGGTCCTCCAGGGGAAACTTATTACAGATCTAAAAGTAAAATACTTTCTTACCAATACATATTTTTAGATTTTGTTATTAGAATGAGTTGCCATGCACTCCTAACCACCTCTAGGAGCTAGTGTCCTGAATAGCTAGTATGAAATGCTGCCCAGCTTTGAAGAGGAATTATTTGCTGTGTTGCTGGGGCAGTTACAACACCCTCACTGAGTTGTGGTCATGCAACTTCTTCAGGGGATTTTTGCCTCTGGGCATGTTTATCACTGGGATAATGATGGATGTAATCCATCACCCTCATTAACTAAATTATTCAAAGAAGGTCATTCTTACTAGTTAATTGCTACTATTTGTTGATCTATGACTATGTGTAAGACTCTATTTCTTAAGCTCATTTAATTCTCTCAATGCTTTGAGAAGTGGGCACTTTTTATCATCTCCAGTGTACATGTGAGGAAATGGAGCTCTAGGGAGGTGGAGTATTCTTGCCCAAGGTCACCCGAAGTCGCTTGGCTAGGAAGTGGCAAAGCTTAATCCAGACACCAACTCTTTTTTTTTAAATTGAAATATAGTTTATTTACAATGTTGTGTTAATTTCTGCTGTACAGCAAAGTGACTGAGTTATACATATATATACATTCTTTTTCATATTCTTTTCCACTATGGTTCATCACAGGATATTGAATATAGTTCCCTGTGCTATACAGTAGGACGTTGTTGTTTATCCATGCTGTATATTAATAGTTTGCATCTGCTAACCCCAAACTCCCACTCCATCCCTCCCCCAACTCCCCTTCCCCTCGGCACCCACACGTCTGTTCTCTGTCTGTGAGTCTGTTTCATAGATAAGTTCATTTGTGTCATGTTTCAGATATAAGTGATATCATATGGTATTTGTCTCTGACTTCACTCAGTATGATCCATGTTGCTGCAAATAGCATTATTTCATTCTTTTTGACAGCTGAGTAATATTCCACTGTATATATGTACCACGTCTTTATCCATTCATCTGTCGATGGACACATGCTTCCATGTCCTGACTATTGTAAAGAGTGCTGCAATGGACATTGGGGTGCGTGTGTCTTTTTGAATTATGGTTTTCTCAGGGTATATGCCCAGGAGTGGGATTGCTGGCTCATATGGTGATTCTATTTTTAGTTTTTTAAGGAACCTCCATACTGTTCTCCATAGTGGCTGTATCAGTTTACATTCCCACCAACAGTGCAGGAGGGTTCCCTTTTCTCCGCACCGCCTCCAGCATCTCTTGTTTGTAGATTATTTTGATAACGGCCGTTCTGACTGTGTGAGGTGATACCTCATGGTAATTTTGATTTGCATTTCTCTGATAATTAGTAGTGATGTTGAGCAGCTTTTCATGTGCCTCTTGGCCATCTGTATGTCTTCTTTGGAGAAATGTCTGTTTGGGTCTTCTGCCCATTTTTGGATCGGGTTGTTTGTTTTTTTGATATTGAGCTGCATGAGCTGCTTGTAAATTTTGGAGATTAACGAGAGGGTATTTTTTAAGTTGCCGAGGAGATGACACCATGCTAGAGAAAAAATGGTAACCTATGCCTCTCTGCTTTACATTTTGATATATTTAAACACTTACTATTGTTGTTGAAACTGCACAGTTCAGATTGGGACTCGAACCCACAATCTTCTAACCGCACTCCTTTGGATGGGACTGGAACCCAGCCACGCTTCAGGTGGGACTTGAACTCACAATCTCCCAGCAGAAACTGCACACCTGGTCACAGGACTTAATGAAGCTCAAGTTCTTTATGTCTCAGCACAGAAGGAATTCAGCGAGAGGAAAAGCGATAGGCGAGTAGATTATTAATACAGGACGTTTGTGAGGGATACAAAAGGGCAGGCGAAAGGGCTCTGCCCCGAGAATTAAGTGGGCTCCATTTTTATAAGTAAAGGAAATCGGGGAAGGAGAGAAGACCACTTTCTTCCTCATTCTTTGAGTAGATGTCAGGCTTACATCACTGGCTCCTCCCTCTCATCAGGCAGGAGAGTGTTTGACCCTGTAAGGCCAAATAGGACTGTCACGCGCGATTCAAATCAGCAGAAGGGCGGTAACATATGCTAAAATATGTTAAATCATCTCAGGTCTCAGTGTAACGAGGGTCTTCTGCTTTGGGATGTCACCTTTCCCTTATATTCCTGTCCTTGGTCCTAAGGATCATTATCTTGCTGAACTCGACCAGCAGGATGCAGGCCTCATTTTTTTCGCTTAATGACCTAGGGCATATCTTGTCCTTTTATTTAAGGCCTTATAGTTAAGCAAGCCTGCTTCTTTTCATGGTGTTCCGGTAGTTTTCCTGAGCTATCATTAACTCACAGTGGTCTCCCAAAATTCCCTAAAGCTCCTTCTCTATCTATAATCCCCTAGTGGGATTTCTAAAACTACCTGTGTAACTGTCATACTCCATCCCTATCACTGTGTGTTGGTTTTAAAGCTGAAAAGGTCAAGCTCTTAATTCTGTATGCAGAATACTTCTTTTCAGTTTTAAAGTAACTATAAATAATTCATAAATGAATTTTCCTTATAAGAAGTTAAAACCCTGCAGACGAGGCCGAAGAACCCGTTTACCAGTGTGTCCCAAATTAGGTATATGTAGGTATTGTATAGAAAATTAGGCTGTAGTGTTCATTACTATTTCCATACTATTGTATTCTAACTCACATTTTCTTCTGCTGCTTGCGTTTCTCACTGAATTGTGCGTCATGCTGATCTACTGATAATAGTGTATAGTCCTTGTTTGCTGATGTAGGAGGTGTGCAGGTATATGAATATGGTGACTGTATGCCCAGGACAGTTGTGATTTTATGCCTGTAGTCCCATCCTAATTTTTAATACCGCCGCTTTTCACTCTCAAATGTGTCCCATTTTGTATAATGAATTATAAGGTCGCTCTCTATATAAGATACTACAGTTATAATAGAAAGGAGTACATATTTTCCCATAATATCTGTATTACAAGTTGCCGTGAAGTGGTTTTGAGGGAAAAATAATCACTTTGAATGTGTACAGTAGAATCTAGTAGGAAATGCTAAATTCTGAGTATGCAGCGATATTCTACCAACACTGAGATATCGTTACAAAATTACCTAGCTAAACAAAATTTTATGTATGTTTTTACTGGCAATCCTTTAATGTAACTGGCAGCAAAACACATTTACTGGTGGAAGAGAAGGTAATCTCACATCCGATAGTGTGAGAGCAGACACTGGCGCTGTACTACACTGAATGCTGGTAACTAAAAATAGTCATGATGTAAAATATATTTGAAGGAATTCCTCTACCATGCATGCAAAATAAAGCAAATAAAAATTGACAGAGCCATGTCGCAAACTATAATACATTTGAATAAATTCCTCTGCCAGTAGCCATTGTGCATGTAAAAAAAATATTTCAGTCAATATCGGAACAAATTATGCAGGACAGTGAATACACTTGAAAGAATTCCAACATCAACCTTTTGATTGAAGTAAAATAAACTGTTTCTCAGGATACCATAGTATTCAAGCAACAAGAAAAACATTTCAATTCAAATAGAACTTGGTATTTCAGTAAATACACCAACCTAAGTCCAAAAGTGTTTGTAAACTGCATTATAAATGTTTTACTTTTCATTTTTGCAAAATTTCAAAAGCCATCTGCGCTGCCTGAGCGCGGGTAATTCTCCTTATAATTGGCCCTCACCGTGCTGGTAGTTGAGTCAATAATAGCCTCAAACAATGCATTGTCATCCTCAATATTATGGTTATTATTCTAGTAATCACATTGCTGCGTCAAACTTGGGAAAGCCTGGGCCAGCCCTATGGGAACAGGTGTTCAGGTGGAGCGAGCTGCCAGCCCGTGGCTCCCCAGGCGTGGGAAAAGCTCCCGTCCTGTGTGCACATCAGAGCTTCCCTAACTCGAGTCGCCGCCTGCCTCTGGTTGTGTGCTCCATCTAATCTCCCACCCCCCTGCCAGTCTCCCAACATCATCAGCGTGACTCACCTACCCCCAAGGGTGAAGTCTGAGTGCAGGGAGGCCTAACTCCTAGGGTGCCTGTCTGCTTCCCACCCTGGGCACACATGCTGGGCTGCAACTTGGCTTGAAGGAGGAGACTAGGAGTGTGAGCTTGGTGGCCCCCAGCCTAGATCTTGCCTTTGTGATACTGGACCACAACATGTGTGACACTTTGTGATGTGATGATGTGATGGAACATGTCATATTTATGACCACCAATAAGGTAGTTACACCTAATTCTTTTAACAGCTGCTTAGTATCAGTGGTTTCTTCTCACACCCATTGTCCAGAACAGAGACCCACAGCGACCCCTAGACCAGCACTGGAAGGTAGTGAGGGAGATGGGGTCTGGGTGGGGCTTGGGTTGGGTTGCCACACTGTTCGTCTGCCTCTGAAGTGGCTGCACAAGTTTACCCTCCCACCAGAGCTCCTAGTCCTTCACCCTAGTTTTCTCACATTTAAATTTTTGCCAATCTGATGAGTAAAAAAGGATTTATCATTTTAAACAATTTACACTTCTTTGATTACTACTGAAGATAGTACCTCGTCAGATACTTGGGAGACCTTTGGGTTTCCTCTCGTGTGAATTGCATGGTCACATTTTTCCCTCATCCTCTTTGTATGGGTTTGGAGGATATATTCAGGGTCATGTCTTTTGTCACATAAGACATGGATAGGGTCAGGGGAGGACTAATTGGATGAACGTGGTCAAAACATACAAACGTCCAAGTTATAAGGTAAAGAATTACTAGGGATGTAACGTACAGCATGATAAATAGAATTCACACTGCTGTACATTGTATATGACAGTTGTTAATTGAGCAAACCCTAAGAGTTCTCATCACAAGAGGAAATTTTTTTCTGTTTCTTTAATTTTGTACCTCTGTGACATGACAAATGTTCACTAAACTTGTGATAATCACTTCATGGTGTATGTAAATCGCATCATTATGCTGTATGCTAACCGTATCTCCGTAAAACTGGAAGAAAAAGAAGACATGGACAGTATCTCTCTCCAGCACTTGCCTTTTAACCTTATTTCAGTTGTCTTTTAAATTATATAGTACTTCTAATTGTGACATCAAATTAATGCATCTTTTTGGTGGTTTTTCTTTCTTTTTTTTTTTTTTAAGAAGATGTTGGGGGTAGGAGTTTATTAATTAATTTATTTATTTTTGCTGTGTTGGGTCTTCGTTTCTGTGCGAGGGCTTTCTCTAGTTGTGGCGAGCGGGGGCCGCTCTTCATCGCGGTGCGCGGGCCTCTCGCTGTCGCGGCCTCTCTTGTTGCCGAGCACAGGCTCCAGACGCGCAGGCTCAGCAGTCGTGGCTCACGGACCTAGTTGCTCCGCGGCATGTGGGATCTTCCCGGACCGGGGCTCGAACCCGTGTCCCCTGCATTGGCAGGCAGATTCTCAACCACTGTGCCACCAGGGAAGCCCTGTTTTTCTTTTGATATTTATTTGTGAAAGTCTTTCCCATTCAGAAGAAAAAATATCGAATATTTCTTATAATAATTTTAAAGTTCTGTTTTTTTACCCCGTTACCTTTATCTTGTATTTAGTTTTATAGACAATGGGAAGTAAGTTCCTAACTTCGTGTCTTCTAAATGAACAGTCACCTGGCTCAGTATAATTGGATTACTCACCCTTCTACTAAATTCAAATTTGTTCTCTCCCTCCCCTTCTCCGTCTCTCACCCCCTCCCTTCCTCTCTCTCCCTCTCCTCCCCCCTCTCTCCCTCCCTTCTCCTCTCTGTCTTCCTCCCCTTCTCCCTCATCCCCTCCCCTCCTTCCTTCCCTCTCTCCTCCTCTCTCTCCCTTCCCTACCTCCTCCTTTATGTCTCCTTTCCTCCCCCTCCTTCTCCCTCCCCCCTCCCACTTGTGTGCGTTTATACAAAACCCAAAATCAATCTTGAAGTGATATCTGCACTCCTGTGTTCATTGCAGCTTTATACCCAATAGCCAAGATGTGGAAACAACCTAAATGTCCATAGACAGGTGAATGGATAAAGAAAATAATGGTATATACGTACAGTGGAATATTATTCAACCATAAAAAAGGAAATCCTGTCATATGTTACAACATGCATGAATCTTGAGGACATTTTGCTAAGTTAAATAAGCCAATCACAGAGGACAAATATTGCATGATTCCACTTACATGAAGCATCTAAGGTAGTCAAACTCATTGAAACAGAAAATATTAGAATGGTGGTTGCCAGGGGCTGAGGGGAGGGGGAAATGGGGAGTTGTTGTTCAGTGGATTTAAAGTTTTAGTCATGCAGGGCTTCCCTGGTGGCACAGTGCTGAAGAATCGGCCTGCCAATGCAGGGGACACGGGTTCGAGCCCTGGTCCGGGAAGATCCCACATGCTGCAGAGCACCTAAGCCCATGAGCCATAACTACTGAGCCTGCGTGCCACAACTACTGAAGCCCACGTGCCTAGAGCCTGTGCTCCACAACAAGAGAAGCCACTGCAATGAGAAGCCCGCGCACCGCAACGAAGAGCAGCTCCCACTCGCCACAACTGGAAAAGGCCCACGTGCAGGGACAAAGACCCAACCCAGCCAAAAAAAAAATTAAAAAAAAAAAAGTTTGTCATGCAAGATGCAAAATTTCTAGAGACCTGCTGCACAACACTGTGCTCGTTTTTAACAATAGTGTACACTTAGAAATTTAAGTAGGTACACCTCATGGTATCTGTAGTTTAACATGGTTTTTCAAATATTCTTTTGCGTTAAAGTTTGGTAGAAGTTGTCCGTAAAAATCATATGGAGCTTATGACCCCTGGAGGGTAGGTCTTTGGCCACTGTTTTTTCTTTGATTGTAACTGGATTGGTCTAGCTTCTAGTGCTTCTTGGACATCTAATCATTTTTATTTTAATATAATATTGCCTAGTTTGTCTAGGCTCCCAAATGTTTATTATATTAATAGAGTTGAGTATAGTCTTTTCCTTTCTTTTTTAATCTGTATAGTTATGCATGCTCTTTTTTCTCTCCTAGTACTGTTCATTTGCACTTTCTTTGCTTTTTTCCTTAATTTATCTATTTTATTTATTATTTTAGTCTTTTTAAAAGGTCCGTTTTATCAGTTTTATTAGATTGTAGTTTTTCTCTGCATCATGAATTTCTTTTATATTAATTTCATTTTTTACTTTTGAGGTTTTTTCCTAGCTTCTCAGTTAAAAGTTTACCTCATTTATTTTCACTTATTCTTGTTTTGGAATAAACACACTTAAAGGTTTAATTTTTTTTGAGCAGAAGTTTTGTCCTTTCCCTTTAACCTAAAAATATTTTAGAAATAGGTTTTAAAGTTTTCAAGTGTAAGGACTTTGGGGGGATATCTTTACTTTGTGACTTCTTGTGGCAGTGAATTTGAACTTGTAGTGGAGCTATTAAAATAGTTCTTCTACTCCCAATCCCCAGCCCCTGTGGCTTGGTGTCCAGCGAACATTTATAAGTGTGCTGTGCTTGGACGAAACAAGTATCATCTGTGTACAAAGTTCAGTGTGTTTGTAGACGCATATGTGTGCACTTGATCAAACTGTGACTTGCATTACTCAGAGGTTCTGTCCTTATTTTGTCTCCTTAAACTATAGATTTCTGAGAGAGAACTCTGTCCCTCACTGTAATTAGGAACTTGTTGATTTTCTCTCCCAATCTGCTTTATGCTCTTCAAAGCTATGCTGTGAAAAGCATAAACGTTTGTGCCTATAACAGTTTGGGGCAGTGTTCTTGTTATCAGTGTAAAATGTTGCCCTTAGTGGTACCTACCTTGCATTGTAATTTGTCTGATTTAACAGTGCTACACCAGCTTAGTTTTTATTCAACTTTGCCGGGTTCATCTTTTTATATAATGTTTTTCTTCCTTCCTTTCTATTTTTTTTGAAAATAAAATTTTAAAAATAGGAAAAATGAAAAGATAATATGACGGCATCTTCTCATTCCCCAGAATTATTAGCTGCTAGTAATAACTGTTTCTTTTACTCTGTCCCCCTCAGTCTCTCTTCCCCCCCGATCTCCACCCCCGCCCCCCCGCCCCCACCCACACCGAACCTCGCCTTCTCCCGCCTTTATTTTCCATTGTTAAATATTCTTCAGTTTTGGTGGTCACCTATGGACGAGAGAGAGTGAGCATGCCTGTGTACACTTTTGGTAGAGCAACGCTGCTTTTGTGTGTGTGTGTGTGTGTGTGTGTGTGTGTGTGTGTGTGTGAGTGAGTGTGTGATGGATAATTTTATTTTTATTTATTTATTTATTTAAACATCTTTATTGGAGTATAATTGCTTCACCATGTTGTGTTGGTTTCTGCTGTATAGCAAAGAGAATCAGCCATACATACACATATATCCCCATATCTCCACCCTCTTGCGTCTCCCTCCCACCCTCCCTATCCCACCCCTCTAGGTGGTCACAAAGCACCAAGCTGATCTCGCAGTGCTATGCGGCTGCTTCCCACTAGCTATCTATTTTACATTTGGTAGTGTATATATAAGTCCATGCCACTCTCTCACTTCGTCCCAGCTTACCCTGCCCCTTCCCCGTGTCCTCAAGTCCATTCTCTACGTCTGTGTCTTTATTCTTGTCCTGCCCCTACGTTCTTCATAACTTTTTTTTTTTTAGATTCCATATATATGTGTTAGCATACAGTATTTGTTTTTCTCTTTCTGACTGAATTCACTCTGTATGACAGACTCTAGGTCCATCCATCTCACTACAAATACCTCAATTTCATTTCTTTTTATGGCTGAATAATATTCCATTGTATATATGTGCCACATCTTCTTTACCCATTCATCTGTCGATGGACACTCGGGTTGCTTCCATGTCCTGGCTATTGTAAACAGAGCTTCAGTGAACATTGTGGTACCTGACTCTTTTTGAATTACGGTTTTCTCATGGTATATGCCCTGTAGTGGGATTGCTGGGTCATATGGTACTTCTATTTTTAGTTTTTTAAGGAACCTCCATACTGTTCTCCACAGTGGCTATATCAGTGTACATTCCCACCAACAGTGCAAGAGGGTTCTCTTTTCTCCACACCCTCGCCAGCATTTATTGTTTGCAGATTTTTTTATGATGGCCATTCAGACTGGTGTGAGGTGATACTTCATTGTAGCTTTGATTGGCATTCTCTAATGATTACTGATGTCGAGCATTCTTTCATGTGTTTGTTGGCTATTGGTACATCTTCTTTGGAGAAATGTCTATTTAGGTCTCTGCCCATTTTTGGATTGGGTTGTTTGTTCTTTTGATATTGAGCTGCATGAGCTGCTTGTAAATTTTGGAGATTAATCCTTTGTCAGTTGCTTCATTTGCAAATATTTTCTCCCATTCTGATGGTTGGCTTTTTGTCTTGGTTATGGTATCCTGTGCTGTGCAAAAGCTTTTAAGTTTCATGAGGTCCCATTTGTTTACTTTTGTTTTTATTTCCATTTCTCTAGGAGGTGGGTCACAAAGGATCTTGGTGTGATTTATGTCATGGAGTGTTCTGCCTATGTTTTCCTCTAAGAGTTTTATAGTGTCTGGCCTTACATTTAGGTCTTCAATCCATTTTGAGTTTATTTTTGTGTATGGTGCTAGGGAGTGTTCTAATTTCATTCTTTTACATGTAGCTGTCCAGTTTTTCCAGCACCACTTACTGAA